>NC_092703.1:28028583-28243583 GCF_964275005.1 Diadema setosum | reverse complement strand
TTTTGAATCCCATTTATCATCACTGACGCCTCTCGATTATGTGTATCTTAACCAGATGTTGGGACAATGATGATTGTGTAATCGTGCATCGTAACTGACAAATAATACTGATGATGATGATGGTAACGATAATAATGATAATCATCATCATCATCATCATCACCATCATTATCATAATAATAATGATAATACAGGTAATTACCTTATTACAGACTTACTAGTATAATAGTATACTTTGGCTGCGGTGTGGTTTTTTTTTCAGACTCAACTATTTGAAGAGATAGACGTTTCGACGGCTTTTATAATTATCAGATGTGCATAAAAATTGTCTGGATTATTCTATTATCCAAAGTTGCTATCTTTCATACGAAATGTTTCACGCCCCTCTGTTGGTTAGGCCAGGCCTATCACATGCAGTTTAACCAGGGAGGTGCCCTGGTTTAACAAAGATATCCACACCCTCCCTAAATCTCGGTGTATGGTTGTCCACCATGAACACACACCCAGCATTTGAGTGTGTATTGAAATCAAGATGATAGTGACAATCGTATAGTTGAGTTGGCGAATGGCTAATACTTCCGTAAGATGGGGTGAGGCTGGTGTAAACCAGCTCAACAACAATCCTCCTCCTCCTCCTCCTCCTCCTCCTCCTCCTCCTCCTCCTTCTCCTTCTTATCATCGTCATCATCATCATCATCATAATTTCGAACTCATCTAAATAATTATCTCTCACGACATTTCGTTTGCTCCATCTTTCCATTCTTCACTTACTATAAAAAAAAAAAACACACACGTCGGATCAACAATTATCATTCCAATGAAAGCGTTCGATTGATTTAATCAAGAAATTGGATAACAGTTTATACACGACGGATCGTATTAAAAGACAAGACATGAAATATATTAGTGGCACTAGGTAACATTCACGCCAATGTACAGGCTGTATCAACTGAAGAGTAGAAAATGAGAAACAACATACCGAAAAGAAAATAACTGGTTGTCACAGACCATTTATGGCAGAGATTCAGTGTTTTTAAAATACCTTGTTTTGTTTTGTTTTGTTTTGTTAATCATAAAATTATGGGTGAAGCTAAACTAGGAAAAGAAAAATGCAAGCACGCATTTGGTATTCTTAACCCTAAAAGGGCCGTGGGGGGGGGGGGTTGAATCACCCCGCCCGATGTTTTTTGACCGCGCCGCTCGCTATACTTTTTACTTTCAAGTCTCACACATCCTATGACACCATTTTCTCCAAAATCGAACACCCCGTTACGACGCTGCACGACCTCTTATACATGCTTGTCAGACCGAAAATGGCTCAAAATAGTTATTTTGTGTACAAAGTCTATACAAATAGAGTTTTCCCACCTTATTCAAAAAGATATGATTACTTTCCTTTCAATGGCTAAAATCAATTAATTTTTGCATAAGTACGCTTATAATAGGTTCTGTAATAAATTGTGTGGAAAAATGTTGAAAAACAAAGGAATACATAAGAAAATTCATTAAACAATAAAATACATAAGAAATTCATTTTGATACCAGAATTTTTTTCAAGTGCCCTGTTAGGAATGCTACAAGGAATAATGTCACTAAAAATTAGTCTGCCATTTGCCTTATTTTCTGAATTGGAGCAAAATTTAGGATTTCACACATATGAATTAATATAAAATTATAAAAAAGAAAAATTCCCTTTTTGGTTTCATAATTTTGTAGATTATGCAACAAGTAATGAGTGTGCCAATTTTCAGGGCGATTGCGCAATCGACTGCCGAGATCTCGGAGGGGGGGGGGGGGGTTGAATCAACCCTCCCCTGGCCACAGAACAGGCCAAAAAGCCTGGCCTGTTTAGGGTTAAAGTGAAAACACAGGCATCATAATAATTACGTCTGCCGAACTGTCGATATTTGCTCTGAAATGTACACATTTGGGTAGGAAGTGTGTGAAATACCGCTGTAATAGCACGGTTTCCAGTTGGGTAACGACGAAATACAAAGTACGAAATATTAGCCAAAAAGGTTGTCAGAAGTATTACATTTACAGCGCATAGTCTATCGTGATTGCTCAGTATTATTATCAGTATTACGATTGCTGGAGCATGATCGATCATCACGTAAAGTTCTACCTATACAGGGTGGCCCAAAAAGGACGGAACACCTAAGATCTTTAATTACAGCAATGTTGTTGCAATTATGTCATTATTTTGCATACTATTGGAAAGGCCATTCTTTGTCCAATAGAATGACACCAAGTTCTTTAATAATTTGGTTAATGCGTTATGATTTTAGAACCATTTTTGTGAACCCTTGCAATTTTCAAAATGTGATCATTTTGCACTCTCAGAGATACCGAAATCAGCAATAATTCGGCTTGCCATAGAACCAGCAGCGTTCACAATGCATGGAATGTGACAACAGCTCTTTACTGTGAATGGAAGAGAGGATGGGCGGGGCGGACAGTGGGATTGTCATTGTCCGTTGGCATTGTGAATGAGACGACATGTTGGGCTCAATGGAATGCTAAATTTAGCTGGAAAATATCAAGGTTAATTCAAGAATATGACTGGCAGTGACAGTGAGTTCATGAGTGGTTTAGGAATAAAGCACGTACTTTTAATATAGCATGCATTGATAAATACAGTGAGAATATCCCTGTATCTACGAGTGGATTAGTAAAACTTGAATCATATCAGGCAAGTTCTAAAGAATACACACTAGGTGGTTCTGTGAACAGGGATGCAAGTACACGAAGGGCAAGTGTTTTGTTTGTTTTGTTTGTTTTGTTTGTTTTGTTTGTTTTTTTTTTTTACCAGCAAACCTTCCCCCCCCCCCCCCCCCCCCGCCCATCTCCACCCTCGTTTTTCGTCGCTGGCATGGAAAATAGAATATTCGGGTATAAAGAAGCCGAGTGCTTATAGCCCCTTTTACACTTTCACGGATTGCTTCACGGATGACCACGGATCGTCATCCGTGGTGTTCAGGCATGCAAAATATCGATTTTAATCTCAATGCCGGTGTGAATACGATCCCAACTGGGTGTCTAAACGGACAAGTACAGAGGCTACACGGACAGACAAGGAACGAACGCGGACCACAGCGGAAACGATACGGAGCTAACACGGATATCAAGGAAGAGCACGGATGCAACTGGGTCCCTTTGCGGTCTTTACACGGATGTCCCTAAAATATTGACAAATGATATTTGCTTGCTTGTGATACTTCATTATTCTCGGACAACATGCCTCCAGAGCTAATGACAAGTACACCGGAAAATATACAGCAGCCTACGTACGCCTGGGCTTGTCGACATCGGGCAAATCTTTTGTTGCAAACTCTCATTTTGCGCGAACATCATGACATAAGCAAAGCAAAACAAAACAAAACAAATCAAGACGCACTACACACACAAAAAAAAAACCCAAACAAACAAACAAATAAAAAAACATCAAGGAAATATGTGTGGGTTACTGAAGCTTGACCGGCTACCATTATTCGAACTGTATGAGGGGTTGATGGCTGTACTGATGGAGGAAGACGTGAGCAAATTTCATGGACTTTACCAACTTGTATTGGCAAAATATACGAATTTTTCATCGCGGATGGAGCCAATGCTAATACGGAGTCCCGATGTCTTCACGGATTGTCCCGGAATGAGTACGGAGGCAACACGGAATAGCCGGTCCCTACGAGGAAGGAATACGGCGGCAACACGGAGGAGACGATGCCAACAAGGAATAGTTCTTATTGAATTTCGTCCGTGATGTCCGGGATGAAAAATTAAGCAAGCTTATTTTTTTTTTTTTCTTTTTCGCGGACATGCCGGGTGATCAAGGATAATGCCGGATGACTTCACGGAGTCAACATGGTCATGCCGGAAACAGTACGAATGATCCCGGATCGACGATACGTGGTCATCCGTGATGCCATCCGTGAAAGTGTAAAAGGGGCTTATGGGTTCGGTCGAATTCGGGTTCCTTTTTTGTGTTGCAAAATCCTGGATCCGCGCCCGCACCAGTTAAGCAAACTCATAGATATCTTGATAATTAATCCATGATCTTCATTATGCTTGCTTCTCTTTATAGTTTTCCTCCATCTGACCATAATTATAAATGTCAGACAGCTCAGATTGAGAATATGTTAAAATTGGTCGGCCACATTGTTAAATCGTGTGACTGCTCGGAGACACCGTAATATCACAATAGACGTCTCTAGTCGTTGGCTAGCGGAGACATCTCTGCAACTGCTCTGCAGTCGCGAACTACAAGTAGTTTCAAGCCGGGTGAGATCCCTCTTAATTCGTTCATAAACCTACACAGCAAAATGTCTCAGTTATCATTTTATTTATCAATGTATACTTGATTAGAAGTATGTGCTTTCTTCCTAAACCACTCATAAACTCATGTCAGCACTGCACATCATGCCTTTAATTCACCTTGCTATTTTCCAGCTAAATTTAGCATCTCATTGAGCCCAACAGGTCGACTCGTTCACAATGATGAGGGACAATAGGGAGTTTTCGCTACACGACGGGAAGACCGAGAATACGCGGAAGCAATCACCTGTGACAGTCCCCGTACTCGGACTCCCGTCCCCATATCTAAGCAGTTTCGCGCTCCTGTTAAAGGGATCGTACAGTTTTGGTTGAGACCTAATTTCAGGTTTCTAACATCTTTGGTGAGATAATGAGAAACCTCTTATGAAATATGAAAGAGCATGTAATTCTATGAGGAATTCAACGTTTATTTGATGAAAATTGGTTTTGAAATGGCTGAGATATCCAAAAAAGAGCGATTCTCATAAAGTGTGGGACCCACACTTTTATACGATCGTTTTGTTTTACTTTGTTTTTGGATGTTTCAGTCATTCCAAACCCGATTTTCATCAAATAAACTTTGACTTCCTCTTAAAATGGTATGCTCTGTACTACATCATAAGTGTTTTCTTGGTATCTCTCAAAAAGTTAAAAGCCCAATTCTCATCTCCACCAATACTGTACCATCCCTTTAAGACGGAGGCGTGGGGACAGGATCGCTGATTGGTTGGCTGGCTGGCTGGCTCACTCCTGCCCAGCATCGGGACCGAACGCTATTTTGGTCGAATACCGTGCTCGTTTTCCCCAGGACTGGTCGTTTCTCGGATTTGATCATGCGCAGAAGCAAATTTTGCACACGGCACGCTCAAATACCGGGTGCGTCGTGTTGCGAAAACTCCATAATGACAATCACACCGTCCGCCCCGCCCGCGAAATTATTTTTCCCGCATAAGTTCCGGACCCCAAGTCTCAAAACTTCAATTTATTGACGTAATAAACGGCAATATGATGTGAGGTACTATTTGTATTACATGCAATACTTTCGATGTGTTGAAAATTTTAAAAGTTCAATAATTTAATTAAGAAATGTAGTATCCCCCCCCCCCGAAAAAAAAAGAAGCAAAAAGTGGGACTCGAACCTGGGACTCGAACCTGGGACCTCGAGTGTATGAGTCTGAACGTACACCATTTGCCACACGAGATATCGCTGCAAGCAGACGTTCTTTTTCCATTCTTAGAGCGTCTTGTTAATGATTACGCCATACGGTCTAATGAATATTCATACATTCTCTCACGGGGTCTGGAACTTATGTGGGAAAGACTGTTACCGCCCCGCCCACTCTCTCTTCCATTCACAGTAAAGAGCTGTTGTCCACATTCCACGCGTTGTGAACGCTACTGGTTCAATGGCAAGCCGAATTATGGCTGATTTCGGTATCTCTGAGAGTGCAAAATGATCACATTTTGAAAATTGCAAGGGTTCACAAAAATGTTCCTAAAATCATAACGCATAAACCAAAATTATAGAACCTGGTGTCATTCTATTGGAAAAATAATGGCCTTTCCAATAATGACATGACATAATTTACAACTGTATTGCTGTAATTAAAGATCTTAGGTTTTCCGTTCTTTTTGGGCCACCCTGTATAGGCCCACCTATAGGGATTTGGAGGGGGAGGGGGAATGGGGTGGGGGTGGTCAGGGTGGTTTGTGTTTGTTTGTGTGTTGTTGTTTTTTAAAGAATGAAACTTCAATCAATGGATATTGGTATTTAAAGTTGGATTGAATGAATGTTGAAAAGAAAGTATTTTGGGGTTAGTGATGTATTTCATGAAATTTATAATGTAGCTAGCTGCCTCGGCGTCCCTTGTCTCGTCAGGGGCCTGAATACCGTCACCCCGCTTAAAATTGTTTTAAGCACACTAAACAAAAAATTATTGACCGGGAATGTGTTCAGTACGCTTGAAACTTGGCAGGGCCACCACAACCAAGGAAATTGTGTTGAAAACCGAACAGTTTTTCGCGAAATCTGAAATTTTAATCGGAATACGTGTTAGAATGCTATCACCACTGTCCCCGCACGCATCTTTTACGTGTATGTCTATGGGAACGTCACGGTCACCCGCACACGTCTTTTACGTGCTAAGTCTATGGGAACGCTGGTGACGAGTTGAGGGCCCCCTTCCTTGGCGCACAACTATTCCGCATCGTTCGCGTTTGGCGACGATAGCTGCAAATTTTCGATATCGATCAGTGAACGTGTGATTCCATTAGAATTTTCAACATTTGTTCTGCATGTGAAGGGGATTTTATAGAATTTCAATGACGAAATGTGATTCAAATATGAACAAAAATAAATTAACTATGACGTGGTGCGGGTCACCCAAGCATACTCATCCTTAGCATTTCATTCTTAGATATAATTTAGATTTTGGAGTCTTTAACCCATCCCAGTCACACCCAACTTCAACAACCAGCGTGAGTTGCATTATATATGACCAAAAGAGGGCGTCCTACGAACTCAGACTTGGCCAGGAGCACAGTAGAGTTCTATGGCCTGGAGCTGTAAAATGATTTTAACCAATCACAGAGATCCTTACTGGGACTCTGAAAAATAATTTATGCAAAGAAATCTATTTTTGAATGTCTCTTATTGGCTGAAACACCTATCAGAGGTTCGAGCCTGCTGAGAAACTAATCAATATTCATGTTTACAGCGCGCATGTATCTTTGTTGCAGTGATTTCTTACGCGTGTTATCGTGATATCGATCTCCTCATAGGGTGCGTGACGATATCTGATTTGTGTGGTAAAAACAAATCGGATGTAACTTGCTTCATTATCGAAGCTGTTATAGTGTTGGACATTTGAAAGAACTGCTTCATGAGAAATCACCTTTCATTTATTATTTATTTTCACAAACAAGAATTTTGATCACTTACATGCTTTTTAAAAATTATTTTAATGTCATAATATTTCATAATGGTATGTGTTCTGTCTTTACATGGCTA
Source organism: Diadema setosum (assembly GCF_964275005.1). Classification (NCBI taxonomy): domain Eukaryota; kingdom Metazoa; phylum Echinodermata; class Echinoidea; order Diadematoida; family Diadematidae; genus Diadema; species Diadema setosum. Next base: position 28,236,262 of record NC_092703.1, on the reverse strand, counting down.
GAGGGGATTCTTTTTTCCATCCAGGGTTAAAGAACTAAGAAAGTGACAGCTAGGAAGGAAACCAAAAGGATAGGGAGGAAATAAAAAGGATAGAATGAAACACCTGCTCAGCAGGATCTTTTTTATTGATTTCACACAATGGTGAATGCAGTACATCAGAATTTAGTACAGTTCTAAATAATTCATTAGTTGAAAAATGAGCAAAGAAAGTGGGATTTCATCGAGTTCTAAATGAAAACTAAATTAGCATTGCAATTTAGATCTAATATTTACTACAGAATAGACCTGATGGAAACTTTTTTGTCCAGCTTTTGGTTGAGTTTCTTCAGAGACACAAATTTTGGTAGCACTAAACCCGAGTGAAGAAGCAAAAGGAAAAAATTATAAAATGCAGGTCTCTAGATCTAGACCAACATCAGCATCAGCCCCCGTTTCATTGCCACTCTCGTCATGGGACATTGGCCTAGGCTATAAGGTCATTCGTGTCGTACTCGCCATCATCAACGTCATGTCATGGTCACGTGAAATAAATTGCATCATCATAACGGTTTGTACATCAACATCACCAGAATCATTATCATCATCATCATCACTATCATCTCAACCACAGCAAAACCCTAAATATCACTCCCATCATAGTCACTCTCAGCTAACAAAACACATCAGCAAACGATACAGACATCGCAGACCTAACAGTTAGCTAACTACGTTAGACATTAGTCGTACACAAAAATGAAACGGAGGTGAAAAACTAGTAATGAATACACGAAGATCATCAACGATGACATTATATCGTAGAAAAAATACACAGAACATCTTGCATCGCAAAAAAAAAAAAAAAATCGAGGTAAAAAACTACGAAAAAATGAAAATTAGGATGAAACCCGATGCTTGGAAGACGAACGATGAAGACACTTTACGGTAAAAATGCTTACACGGAAACAAACGAGTGGGTGTACGATGTTCTCGCACGCACGTAAATAATCTACATCATGTTCAATCAAAAAACTCAACAAACACTCGAACAAAAACCAGAGCAATCGGGGTGGGGGGGGGGGGGGGGAGGAGCTCGAGGACGTTATGGACACGTCGATATGCAAGTGGGTAAGATGTGATTACAGATTGGTTGAAATTAAGAGGATTTATGACATTAACTAGTGCTGTATTGAGTCAACTAAGTGCACATTCGCACGAGTGTGTACACGCATCATCCCTCCTGCCTACTATAGTGGGAATGACACAGGTAGTTTTTCAATGCAATGACCTATGAATGCCCTTCCGGCGTTCCGCCTGAGTGCACCGAGCAACTGCGAGCAGCAGCAGCAGCAGTAGTTCGAGACTTTTATATATATAGATGAAGGAATGAAATTAAAAAGAGAATGAGGGATTAGTAGTGTAAAAATGCTTAAAAAAGAGATGTTATATGGATTGTGAAAAAAAAAATTGTATTAGAGTGTATTTAAACGTATTAATTGATGTTAAGTTTTGGTATAAATTTCGTTTCCATTGATGAAAATGATTATGAAACTGGTGCAGAGTGTATAAATTTGTTTGTACATTGTGATTTCCATTGATGAAGAATAAAATATTCTTTAAAACAAAAACCAAAAAACAACAACAACAACAACAACAACAACGCTGGACAGTGAGTGCTTTTCTTGAATAGATTCGAATACTACAAACAAAATTTCTCTGTACTTTTAATCTCAAAATACTCCAAAACAGCTCATCATCCTGGCAAATTGCGTCGGCAAGGTAAATTTCTTGTTAGCTCATGTCGATGTATAGCAAGCAAAGTCCAAATGGTGGAAGATGAATTTCGAGCCCATCCGAGAACTGTGTTTTAGCTTTAATGATGTAAATGAGCAGGAATTATGCTTGTTTCACTGTATTACCGTTGTACTGAAAAAGTCATTACCATAACTCGACATCATTTTTTTTTTCTAAAGATTCGTTCTTTTTCAATCTAGATTTCTCACATACACTGTAACTTTCAGATGACGATGACGGTTAAAGGTGTGTCTGATGATCAACGGTGAGGGCGTTTGACTATTTCTGGGCAACTTCGCACAGGAAGTGAGCCTCGGGAAGCATGGGGATGTCGTTGACAGACTTCACAACGAAGCCGCACTGCTTCAGGAACTCGACCACCTTGTCCTTCCCCCAGAGCGTACCCAACCCAAGGCTGTCTTCTTCGTGGTACGACACGGGCAGGCAGTGGAACAGGCTGATGGCGTACAGCATGCAGGCCGAAGGGTAGCTGTCGATGTTCTTGGCGTGCTCGGAGTGCGAGCCGAACTCGACGACGGACAGTCGGCCGCCATCTTTCTTCAGCACCCGCCGGACGTCGGCCAGTATGGTGTCCGGGCGAGGTGTGTCGTGCAGGACGTTGAAAGTGAACACGTAGTCGAACTTGTTGGTCCACTCCGCCGACATGCCAGTGGCGTCGCACGTCACATACTCCACGTTCTTCAGTCCCATTGCCTCGGCGGCTTCTGTGGCCTCCTTAACGTTTTCCTCTCGGATGTCTAGCCCTGTAAAGTGACTGTTGGGGAACTGCTTGGCCAGAGTGCGGGTCGCAACCCCACGTCCGCACCCCAAGTCCAGCATTTGAATCCCGCGTTCTGCAAGACATTTACAACATGATCACAGGGAAAACAATACATACAGAAGTGCTTTCTGGAACACACATTATACGGATACAAAAACACACAGAGGTATAAGATCACACACAGACCTATCATTGTATTACCACATTCTATATACTTTTATGAATAAATTTGCCGCTCTGCTGCTTACTACCAAAGGTAAGCAAAAAGCTAACGAGGGTAGTGAACAGCGGAAGTCGAACGAAGTCGTTGAACAGGACTTAGTCAATGTAGACACGACAGCATGAGGGAAAGAACGGTTGGTGTAAAAACGTATTTGTATATTAACCCGGTCGCACAGGTTTAGTGATCCATAAAAAAAAAATAACACATGTATAACTGACTGTCTGCACCCCACCCGTCCCCCCCCCCTCTCTCTCTCACACACACTCTCTTTCTGAATGAAGTACTATGCTATTCCTTTATTTACATGTTCCTGTAAAACACATTTTGATATTTGAAATGCAAATTATGGAGCACTGGATAATACTACGTGCGGCACGTCTCGGGTAAAGCTTCTGGATTGCCAGGAGCTGCTTTAGACATACAAATTACATAATTTTATGAAACTTGGAACATAGTGGAAGAGTCTATCAAAATGAGATTCTCCTCACCTAACATCCCCTGGATCTCTGGGTAGGTGGGGATGAAATGTTGGCAGAGGCAGTCCTGGTACCACTTCACCGAAAAATTTTCGTCGACTTCGTTGAACGATTTGGAGGCTTCGAACGTCAAACCTGTCACAAGCGTGAGGTTAGAGCATAGAGACACAAACATCAGTTTCAGTTTTTAGTCTCAGCTTGTTGTACGAATGAAATCAATATGAAAAAATGAGCAATGTCCACATCAAAATAAACAATGTCCACATCAAAATATACACAAGTGTACTCAAAAGAAATAGATAATTACGTGAATGGCATGAAATTTCATCGTAACTTAAACGTAGATATACATTATACGTGGATGAGATCGTTATCGACATCACAAGCAAACCTTTTTTTTCTTATCTTTCAGCTAAAGTTCTTTTTTTTTTCATTATTTATCTTCCTGTCAGTTTACCTTTTATCGATGAGGTTGTCTGTTTGTTTCCTTCTATCATGGGGTGTACAGTATGCGCATCAGTTTGCTAGTCTTTCCGAAGAGATATTAGCCTACATGTACTCCCTTGGTCTCACTGTGCAAGTCTCGTCATGTGTCTTACTTCATGTCTGTCCGTCAATCTGTTGGTTTGTTTGTTTCATTTCCATCTGAGACGATGGATGGGTAGCCCATATTCAGTTGCAATAGCAGGTCTTTCATGGGGTCCAATTGGATGTAAGGCGGGACCACTCCGCTGGATTAAACACCCTGCTCTTTGCAATGATAACGCGCGTGAGTTGTGACTCTCTCGCATTATATACAGTATACGTGATTTCCATTTTAAGTCCTAGAATACGATCTTTGGTCCTATCAGAGGGACAGAGTTTTGCCTCTTATTAACCATAGAGGGGACGGTATGATGACACACAACATTGCTCAGTGCAGGGACTGGGGAATTGAACCAGGGTCCTTTGGACCGTGAGGCAGACGGGCTACATACCGACTGATCTACTCTATAGTAACTCATTGCCCTTTTATGCAAACAGTATGACAGGTTGACCTGTGAAAAATTTTGTATCTGCCAAAGTCAGTCTTCACTATCCGAAGTTTGCTTCACTCGTCTGTCAGCAAGTCTGTCATTATTTCAAACACTCTCCAGTTAACCTGTCCTTTTTTTTTCGTTCTGTCCATCTGTCGGTCTGTCTGTCTGTCAATCTGTATGCCTCGCAGTCCGTTCGTCTGTTTGTCGATCAGTCTGTCCGTTTAGTTTATATAACTATTCCGTACGTCTGTCTACACACAATCAGTGTATATCAATCTGTGTCCTGCCTGCAACTCTGTCTGCCTATCTTTATGTCAGTCCGTCAGTTTGCTTGTCAGTCAGTAAGTCTGCGCATGTCTATCTGTCTGTCTGTCCTATTAGCCATCTCACCTCGTGGGCCGTCAGCCTTGATGGATTCGGACATGTTGTTGAAGACCTCGCTCAAGATCGGGACGCTCAGGGAGAGCTGGGTGGTGCCGTAAGCTGGGTTCCCAGCGTCGAAACATCCGGCTCGACGGGCGGGCAGGTGGTAACGTTGCCCCGTCGCGTCCAGATCGATGATATGGGAACATGTCATGGCGCCCAGCCACTCGCGGACGTACCTTGCAGAATCACGACATCAACGACCAGGGAAGGAATATGTGGAACGACAAGGTTAGATTTTTCACCTCGACTCACTGTATTATGGACAATTCAAAGTTTGTTTACTACAAAGGAAACAGAGTTCCATATAACGCAATATCTCGTGGCAGGATTAACATAGCGTGTCCCGTATTATCACGCCATTGTGAATGAATTATGACTTCTTGAACTATAACAATGATATGAAATGGATCTTATAAGTTAGAGACAATCATAATCAGGTTAGTATCACCAAGTAACACCAGAACAGTAAGCGACACCCAGCACCCCTCCCCCCCCCCCAAAAAAAAAAAAAAAACAAAAAACAAAAAACAAGGAAAAGTAGAAATTACGCGGTGCGTAATATATGTCCCCGCCGGAAGTAGCATTTTGTAGCAAAATGTACAATATAGGTCAAAAATGAAGGTCAAAGGTCAAAGAAGTCAAAGGTCAAAATTCTGTGTAGAAGTTTTGAAGCGCTCACCTAGTGCCATCACATAAAGCAAACGGAATCGAAATCGGGTAAGAAATGGCGAAGGAGTAGCATTTTGTAGCCAATGTTCAATACAGGTCAAAAATCAAGGTCAAAGGTCAAAGAAGTCAAAGGTCAAAATTCTGTGTAGAAGTTTTGAAGCCCTCACCTAGTGCCATCACATAAAGCAAACGGAATCGAAATCGGGTTAGAAATGGCGAAGGAGTAGCATTTTGTAGCAAAATGTACAATATAGGTCAAAGGTCAAGGTCAAAGGTCACGACTGAAATTCTGTGTAGAAGTTTCAAAGCTCCCATGTAGTGCTATCATATAAAGCAAACAGAATCAAAATTGGCTCATAAATGACAGAGAAGTAGCAAATTGAAGATTTTGATCACACACGGACGCACACACGGAGGGACACACGGACACACACACGTAATACGGAGCCCGTTTCATAGTCCCCTGCTCGAACTCGTTCGGCGGGGACAAAAATCAAAGTCAATCTGATACGGTAAAGGAAGTGGAGGATTCAAACGGAGACGAAGAATTTGAGAGAGTTTCACTGATACTAATGTCTTGTCATAACTATCATCATAAACTTTGATGATTATACAAATACAACAATTCTAAAGCAGAAGCATGACATGCATGAAGCGAATCAAATGAATCCTTTCGTATTTTAACGTTGGGAGAAGTAGGCCCCGTGGTAATGAAGTATATCCGCCTATCGAGTCAGTAAAGGAATTCTTAGGCTTTTCGTTTCCTACTTTTTCACATTTACTGGATTCACATTTTATTGGATTCGCTGTTAAATGGGTGTTTCATATTAAACACATGAAGCTGCATACAATGTATATTCCCGGGGAGGTGAGAACCCTGATATATCGCAGTATATAGACCTACCTCTCTTTCAAGCATGCGGCCTCGGCCAATTCGGCCGAAGTCATGGGGTTTCCCTGATGTTTGACCAAAACGTCGAAGAGACCACTCCTCACGCCGAGTGCTATGCACAGAGACAGGTGACCGTCGGAGATAACGCCTCCCAAACGGCCGCAGAACTCCTCGAAAGTTTCGTTGTTGTACTTTCCAGACATTTTCCTTTACTTGGTATAGTTCAGAGTGCCTAGTAACACAATCCCACGTGAATGAAAAAAAAAAATATACATATGATTTATGCATCTTATCGTGACGAAAAATTTATGCATCATCACTATCTTATCGTGACGAAAAATTGAGCACGCATATAATAGGCCGTGCATTCGCTCACATGATAATAATTATAAATAACGCCTATAGCGCTGAAAAGAATTGCATGGTTTTGGTTGCGATGAGGCTTCAGATTTCCAACTTTTTTTAAACAATGAGATACGTACCTCTTACAAAACATGAACAAGCGATCAGTTCGAAGAGAAATTCAAGTTTATTTGATGACAATCTGTTTTGAAATGACTGGAATATCCAGAAACAAACAGGTCTTTAATAAAAAGTTCGACCATGTTTCTTGGAACCACTTTGTGTAACTTTTTTTTTTTTTGTGGATATCTCAGCCATTTCAAAACCGATTTCGAATTGTACACTCTTAAAACATCCGAGTCAGAACTGACCCGGAACTGGGTCCGTTGGGGTAATACACCGTTCCGGGTCAGAAATGACAAGGAATGGGGTCACATATGACCCATTCAGAGTCATGAATTGGGTCAGGGTGACCCCATTCGGGGTCTTCATAACCAAATTCCAAGTCATTTTTGACCGGAACGGTGTATGACCCCAACGGACTCAGTTCCGGGTCAGTTCTGATTCGGATGTTTTAAGAGTTATGCTCTCAAATTATTTCATAAGTTGTTTCTAGTTATCTCGCGGATTTAAAATCTGAATTCCCTATCTCATAGAATATGTACCATCCCTTTAAATGAAACCAAAACCCATAGAGCAATGTGGATTGAGTGATAGCAGCAACATTAGTAGAATACATCAGTGAAAGTTTGATGAAAATCGGGCAATCGGTGCAGAAGATATGAAAGTGTAAAATTTTGGTGTTGTAATGACTGCATTGGATGAGGAGACTACTAGATTTTATGACGTAATATGTGGACAACAATACAAAGAAAACTAGAATTATCACTGAAGGTGATTAATACCCCCGCCCCTACTGTCGCTTCATAGTATGTGATGTCATGAGGGCAATGACGTTAATACCAAGTTTGTGCACTTGTCGAATTGGAAACATAATAATTTTAGTTTACTGTACAATTACAGAGTTGACACTGAGTTCCACAAGGTTTGGGTAAAAAGAGTTGTTACCATGGCAATGCATTGTCTGATACAAACACAAGGAACATTTTGCATAACTACACTTAAAGACCATCATACACACCAAATTTGACCTTCATAGCTTGGATTGTTAATTTTGATAAAAAAAATGAGTGGTTACCATGGCAACACATTTTCCTTAAGCTAACACATTGGTGTCTTGCAAAATTACACTTCTAGATCATGATACATACTAAATTTGACTTTAATTGCTTGAATGATGGAAAAGTTATTCGATCTGCAAGGTTTTAGAAAAGTTTGAAAAGTTGTTCACTCCACAGGATTAAAAAAACAACAACAACAACATGCGGTTACCATGGTAACGCATTGTCCGATACAAACACAAAGGACATCTTGCAAAACTACACTTAAAAAGCATAATACACACCAAATTTCACCTTCATAGATTAAATGGTTCAATTTGATACTGAAATGAGTGGTTACCATGGCAATACCATTTTTCTTATATTAACACATTGGTGTCTTGCATAACTACACCTCCCGATCTTCATACATACTAAATTTGACCTTAATTGCTTGAATGGTGTGGAAGTTATTCAATCCACAGTGTTTTGGTAAAATTATGGTTACCATGGCAACGCATTGTCCGACAAACACAAAAATTATGTGTTGCACATCTATGCCTCAAGGCCATAATGCCTGCCAAATTTGATATCAATTGCTTCAAAACTGTGGAAGTTGTTCACTCCACAAGATTTCGAAGAAAACATGCGGTTACCATGGCAACGCCTTGTCAAGAACAAACACAAAGAGTGTCTCGCATAACTATACCTATAGATCATCATAGATACCAATTTTGAAATTGATTGCTTAAATACTATGGAAGTTATTAAATCCACAAGGTTTTGGTAAAATTATGGTTACCATGGCAACTCATTGTCCGACAAACACAAAAACATGTCTTGCACATCTATACTTCAATATCATCATTTACCCTAAGTTTCATTTAAATTGCAAGATTTTGCAACAGACCGACCGACCGCCCGCTCGACCGACCGCCCGACCGCCCGACCGCCCGACCAACATCGCGGTGATTCCTATATACCCCCTTCACACAACGTGTGGCGGGGGTATAATAAAAGAAGAATTCCACACAAAAAGAAAATCATTTTTCGACATAGGTTAAGGGTAATATCATTCCTCCTGCTTTCTGAAAGAGGAAAGTCAAGTGCTCTTTCAAACAAGAGACCCGGGGGTCTCGCGCTCAACTGAGTATCGCAAGTTCACCTTTCACGCAGTCACTAATCTAAATTACACACAGCTCTACTAAAATTTGACTAGGCATTCTCAAGTAGAATATGAAAATTTAAGGCCCAAATTTGGACCCCCCCCCCCAACCCAATGGTATCAATTCTAGCTCTATCACTTCTTGTTCTAGAAAAGATTTTTGAAGATTCCTTAATTTGAGGTAGGATGGGGGCCCCTAGGAATGTTACCTTCCAAGTTTGGTGAAAATCCGTTTGGTGAAAATCAAGTTTTCAAGAAGAAGATGAAAAGGTACAATTTAGGCCCCAATTTGGACCTTCCCACCCCTACCCCTGCCCCAAAGGGGGGCACCCCTGGATCTGCTATACGAACAAACTTGAAACAACAGTCCCACTAACTCATGTACTATGTACTAACTCATAGTATTAACTTAGCTCTATCACTTCTGATTCTAGAAAAGATTTCTAAAGATTCCTTAATTTTGGGAGGTTTGGGCCCCTTGGGGGCCCTCCAGGTGGAACACGGTGCCCATTTGAACAAGTTGAGATCCTATCCCCCTAGGGATGCTACCTGCCAAGTTTGGTGAAAATCGGTCATGGGGTTCTCAAGAAGAAGATGAAAATGTACAATTTAGGCCCCATTAGGACCCCTCCCCCATCTCCCTCACATGGGTCCCAAGGGGGGCACTCATGAGTTCGCTATGAACAAACTCGAAACTACAGTCATCAATGTAATAACTCGTAGTATTAACTTAGCTCTACCACTTCTGGTGCTAGAAAAGAGGATTTTTTTTTTTTAATAGATTCCTTAATTTTGGGGGGTTTGGGCCCTCTAGGGGTCCCCTGGGCAGGCCATGGTGCCCATTTTAGCAAATTGAGATCCCAACCCCCTAGGTATGCTACCTACCAAGTTTGGTGAAAATCCATCGTGAGGTTCTCAAGAACAAGATGAAAACGTACAATTAGGCCCTTATTTGGACCTCCCCAACCCCCCCCCCCCCCCACCCCAAGGGGGGCATCCCTGGATCCGCCATGAACAAACTTGGAACTACAGTCATTAATATACTGACTCATAGTATTAACTTAGCTCTATCACTTCTGGTTCTAGAGAAGAAGTTTTTTTTTTTTTAAGATTCCTTAATTTTGGGGGGTTTGGGCCCCCTTGGGGGCCCCTGGGTGGGTCAGGGTGCCCATTTTGACAAACTGAGATCCTAACCCCCTAGGGATGCTACCTGCCAAGTTTGGTGAAAATCGGTCTTGGGGTCTTTAAGAAGAAGATAAAAATGTAAAAAGTTTATGCACGACGGACGACGCACGACGCACGCCGAACGCCGGACGAAGAACGATCGCAATAGCTCACTTGAGCCTTCGGCTAAGGTGATCTAAAAACTAGAAATGAAAAGTGAAAATATGTTGAATTTTCTTTGTATTTTCTTTGAATAATTGTTGTCCACACATGGTGTCATAAACTGAAGTAAGTCTCCATATCAAGTCATTACAATACCAAAACTTTAGAAATTTATAACTTTCATAAAAAAAAAATCACGATTCATTTAATAGATAATTTATCGGAGGGTAAGCAAAGCTTTAAATTTGTCTGCACTTTCAGCGTTTTGAAGGCCTATGTACATGCTCATTATTAGAATACCGTCATGTCGGGAATGTATGGATGCTTTCATTCATGTCTCTATCGACGCGTTACCTTGGATAATATTTTTCATAATCCGCAATGTAATAGGCATGCACACAAACACATCCAACTCATTGTATATTATATATATATATATATATATATATATATATATATATATATATATATATATATATATATATATATATATATAGATATATGACTAGAGATTGGTGCTCGACGGGTCGCGCAGCCGAGCACATGTATCCCCCGAACCCACAGCATCATACATCATCGCAATATGTAGAGCTCACACAGAAATTCCATAAATAAATCATGGCAACAATGATCCTGTCCACATTTTGCCTCTGGGTACCAAATTTGATGACAATGATATGATGCAGCGGTGTAACTCTGCAGAATCTAAAGTATCCTCTGGTAGTACATGTGAGGGAATACAATTATAGAGTAATCTGGATGCACTGTAAACCTAACCCTCTTCCAATCTGCGATTTGGATGAATTTGGGATAAAAATGTATAATATGGCAATAGGTGACAACACGTATCAATGTGCACAGACAATTGCTTTTTTTTTTTTTTTTGGGTTTTGTTTCCACTTCTGATATTTTATTGTTTTGTTAACTGACAAAGTGGGTTCCATGACACATGCTGTGATGACAAATGCTCCGGCAAGGAATCCTAGTGTTGAAGCCCACAATATTATAAAGCTTAACGCTTACCCTAATCCAAATCTTTAGTCTGCCTTGAACTTAAAGGGGATGGCTAGTAACCGATCAGTGGGAATCAGTGGGAATGCTGAGGGATGATTGTTCCAATCCTTGTGGGATTCATTTAAGAGTACATTATATATCTACTGTTGTGTGAAAATTATTTGCTTCAGAACGGTCTCATATTCAAATAATGTGCAGGTTAATGCCCCGTCACTGACCAGGGACGCTTACCTGGAAACATTCAACTGCACATTACTTGAATTTGAGACCATTCTGAAGCAAATAGTTTTCACACAAGAATAGATATATCATGTACTCTTAAATGAATCCCACAAGGATTGGAACAATCATCCCTCAGCAATCCCACTGATTCCCACTGATCAGTTACTAGCCATCCCCTTTAACACCCAATCATACCCATGGAGAAGAAACGCAGCCGGCAGAGCGCTCACAAGGAAATCTCTGCTATTTCCACAAAAATTCTTGTTACCATGGCAACGATGTCTCCGCCCACACCAAAAACAATATGCGTCTTCGTCTTACCATAATACACCTTCATGCCAAATTTGAAGATGATCGAAGAAGACGTGCAGTCAGTAGAGCGCTCACAAGCAGACCCTATTGGATTTACCTTTTCATGTATAAAAAGACGGAACAAGCGAGGGCGCCATCACCAAAAACCATATGCATCTTTGTCTTATCATAATACACCTTCATGCCAAATTTGAAGATGATCTAAGAAGGACTGCAGCCAGTAGAGCGTTCACAAGCAGATCCTATTGAATTTACCTTTTCATGTATATAGACGGAACAAGCAAGGGCGCCATCACCAAAAACAATAGGCCTCTTCATCTTACCATAATACACCTTCATGCCAAATTTGAAGATGATTGGAGAAAAAACGCAGCCGGTAGAGCGCTCACAAGGAAATCTCTGCTATTTCCACAAAAAAATTCTTGTTACCATGGCAACGATGTCTCCGCCCACACCAAAAACAATATGCGTCTTCGTCTAACCATAATACACCTTCATGCCAAATTTGAAGATGATCGAAGAAGAACTGCAGCCAGTAGAGCGCTCACAAGCAGACCCTATTGAATTTACCTTTTCATGTATAAAGACGGAACAAGGGAGGGCGCCATCACCAAAAACAATAGGCGTCTTCGTCTAACCGTAATAAACCTTCATGCCAAATTTGAAGATGATCGGAAAAGAAACGCAGCTGGTAGAGCGCTCACAAGGAAATCTCTGCGGCGGCGGCGGCGGCGGCGGCGGCGGCGGCGGCGGCGGCGGACGCGGACGCGGCGCGACGAGGCCAAATCCATAGTATCCTCCGAAGTTCGGGGGATATAATTATGCATAGTATCATACATAATTCAGAGAGAGAGAGAGAGAGAGAGAGAGAGTTAGAGATAGATTATAATCGAAAATACATACCGTACCAACGAACCTATAATGTATATACAACAAGAAAAGCACTCTGAGAGCGCAGACCTCCGCCAAGCAGCTAATTTCCACCCGTACATGCTGAAAATCGTCCAAATCCCCAATACATAACCTTTTGGTTTCGTCGTCAGCTTCCCAGCACTGCAGCTGCGCGGCGTCTCGCCCGAGCAGAGCACGCGCTTTAGAGCGCTATGCAAACCTCAAATACGCGCTGCATGAACTCCAAAGTTCATTGACGGCATCTGTGAAAAAAAAAAATAAATAAATAAAAAATAAATAGATAAATAAAAGATAAAAAATTAATAAATGATAATGATGATGATAATAAAATATAATAATAATGACAATAAAATAAAGATGAATAAATGTGTTTTTTTTTTTATCCTTCCAAAATCCGTAACAAATTTCCCGGATTACTACTAAAATGTGATCATTCTGTTCCTTGTGTCATTATCAACTTTTCATGCAAGTTTCATGCAAATCCGTCCACAACTTTATGAGTTATTTACACAAACAAACAAGCAACCTCCTTCCTCGATGGAAGTAATAAATATGTATTACAGAGCTAAAAATATGTGTATATATATCATTCAGGAGAAGCCAAAAAGCTGCTGTAGCGGTGACTTCTCTCGCAATATATATATATATATATATATATATATATATATATATACATATATATATATATATATATATATATATATATATATATACATATATATATATATCTTATACATCTAACAGTAAAAGGCGAAGTTGTTGTTGTTGTCGGGGCCTTATGTATTTCCTGTTTTATTCCGGCGTTGCTGGTTTGTCTATCTCCTCCCGAGCCGTCGGCTCCGGGCCCCCGAGACCGGTGCCGTCGGCAGCGGGAGGGTCTCCTACGTGCCTTGGACCGGGTTTCGTCCGCGCTCCGCCTCCGTGTCGACGTCGAGGACGACAAAGAGAAATTAATTAGATAGATGCATAATGCATTTTTGTGCGTGACGTCAGAGCCGAGCGTTTTAATATTCACCGATCCTGCGCTGGACTCCTGCCTTTCTCGATCGTCCATCTTTTAGAGTAGAGACAGTGGGGATACTAAAGTCAAAAAGATGATGGCGTGCAGCGAAATCTCTGTCATATTCCGGCGGACACGCACGCACGCACACAGTGTACTCTCGGGTACGGTATGCCAGTGTGTGGCCTGCGCCTGTGTATGTATTGACGATGATTACACGAAACACTATCTGCGTGCGCGTGATATGGACACTCATAATGGTACAATACACGGCGCGGTCATTGTTAGTACAAGGGCATTTACGTACAGCGACGTTCGCCATTGGCGTGCCCAAATGAAAACAACGAATGCTGTTATTTTATTGTATTTTGCACAACTGCAGGATACTATGCAGCTCAGGTACGTCATTTAGTTTGCATTCAAGTCGGGTATCATTGCACTCGGACTGTTCAGGACGGCTAAATATCCACTTCAATTTTGTCCTTGCCGATCGTACCATTCCATATCAGAGTACACGCGCCTCTGTTCATTCGTTTACTGCATGGCTGCTGTAAACATGAATATTAATGAGACGAGCGGATGCGGGGGAAACCCTCGCTTTGATGACCGCCAATTTTTGAGGTTACAAGTGGACATCAAATGGGTGATTCTATAGTGCATCAAACCAAGTTTTGGTGATAAAAATAAAAAAGAGGGAGCAAATGACGACAAAAATATTCTTCTTTCTCCCATAACGTGGGAAAAGAAATATCAAAGAAAAAATACGAGGCCCTGAGACCCATGGATTCCCACGGATGCCTACTTATTAAAGCTATAATGACTATCATCTCCCCTCCCAAAACAATTTTATTAAATGATGATGTAATAATAGTATTCATAATAATAACAATAATGATAATGTACAGTCTGAAGCAGATAAACGGGTGAGGATTATGTAAACATATTGTCGTGTGGGATTTTTTTTTTTTTTTTGATGTGTTAAAAAATAAATATTATTCATGACATACGCCATTTTTTTTAGCTTTTTCATGAAGAGAAAAGATGTGTACGTGCGTTGGGGCCAGAAAGGGCTCATGTATTTTTTTTTCCAACGGGTGTCGAGACTGAGGGTAAATGGCATGGGGGAGGGGAGATATGCAGGGCAAAATGTCAATGGCACCCCCTTCCCCCGTGCTTCGACGGGAAGAATCTTTGGGCAAAGAAGACAATCCTCGAATTTCCACGGGTGCTGCTAAGTTGATCTGTGATAACAGCAAGCGAGGTTATTTTAAAGTCCCATTCCATGGACCGGCTCCTCAGCTCATGTGTTAGGAGGGGATGGCCATGGGTAGAAGAGGGTGCAAAAGAAGGAAGGAGAAAATAATAAAGTTCTTTCTTTCTGACTACTAAAAACGCGGCGAAAAATAATATGAATAAATACCCACGGATGCCTACTTATTAAACCTGTAATGACTATGGGATCTCCCCTCCCAAAATAATATTTATTAAATGATGATACAATAATAGTATTCATAAAATAATGATAATAATGATAATGTACAGTCTGAAGCAGATAAACGGGCGAGGATATGTAAACATATTGTCGTTGTGTGGGTTGTATTTTTTTTTATGACGTACATGGTAAAATGAATATTATTCATGACATACGCCACTTTTCAGCTTTTTCATGAAGAGAAAAGATGTGTGTGCGTTGGGGACAGATAGGGCTCATGTATTGTTTTGTTTTTTTCAACGGGCGTCGAGACTGAGGGCGAATGGCATGGGGAAGGGGGAGATATGCAGGGCAAAATGTCAATGGCACCCCCCCCCCCGTGCTTCGACGGGAAGAATCTTTGGGCAAAGAAGACAATCCTCAAATTTCCACGGGTGCTGCTAAGTTGATCTGTGATAACAGCAAGTGGGGTTATTTTAAAGTCCCATTCCATGGACCGGCTCCTCAGCTCAGGTGTTAGGAGGGGATGGCCATGGGTATATAGAAGAGGGTGCAAAAGAAGAAAGGAGAAAATAGTAAAATTCTTTCTTTTTGACAACTAAAAACGCGCGACGAATATAAATAAATTCAAAAAAATATGAGGCCCTCAGACCCGTGGATTTCCACGGGTGCTGCTAGTCTATATATATAATACGCGAAGTTGTTGTTGTTGTCGCGGCCTTATGTATTTCCTGTTTTATTCCGGCGTTGCTGGATTGTCTATCTCCTCCCGAGCCGTCGGCTCCGGGCAGCTGCGACCGGTGCCGTCGGCCGCAGGAGAGTATCCTGCATCGAATGGCGCGGGTTTCGTCCCCGCTCCGCCTCCGTGTCGACGTCGAGGACGAAAAAGAAAAATTGATTAGATAAATGCATAATGCATTTTTGTGCGTGACGAAAGAGCCGAGCGTTTTAATATTCACCAGTCCTGTGCTGGACTCCTACTTTCTCGATAGTGCATCTTTTAGCTTGCAGAGACAGTGGGATACTAAAGATGATGGGTGCAGCGAAATCTCTGACATCTTCCGGCGGACTGGCACGCACGCACACAATGTACTCTTGGGTGGGTACGGTATGCCAGTGTGTGGCCTGCGCCTGTGTATGTATTGACGATGGTTACACGAAACACTATCTGCCTGCGCGTGATATGGACTCTCATAATAACGGCGCGGTCATACACGGGCATTTACGTACAGTGACGTTCGCCATTGGCATTGGCGTGCCCTAATGAAAACAACGAATGCTGTTATTTTATTGTATTTTGCACAACTGCAGGATACTATGCAGCTCAGGTACGTCATTTAGTTTACTCTCAAGTCGGGTATCATTGTACTCAGACTGTTTGCTAACTATCCACTTAAATTTTGTCCTTGCCGATCGTATCCTTCCATATCAGATTACACGCGCCGCTGTCCATTCGTTTACTGCAGAGCTGCTGTAAACATGAATATTCATGAGACGAGCGGACGCGGGGGAAACCCTCGCTATGACCGCCAATTTTTGAAGTTACAAGTGGACATCAAATGTGTGGTTCTATGGTGTATCAAACCAAGTTTTGGTGATAAAAATAAAAAAGAGGGAGCAAATGACGACAAAAATATTCTTCTTCCAGTCTCCCATAACGTAGGAAAAGAAATGTTAAAGGAAAAAATATGAGGCCCTGAGACCCATGGATTCCCACGGGTGCCTACTTATTAAACTTAATGACTATGATCTCCCCCTTCCCAAATATAACAATGATGATTGCAATGATAATATAATAATAATAATAATAATAATAATAATAATAATAATAATGATACTTATAATACTAATGATAACAATATTGATGATAATAATGGTGATAATGTACAGTCTGAAGCAGAAGAAGAAGGACATTAATGATTATGATAATAATGATAATAAAAATGTACAGTCTGGCGAAGCAGATAAACGGGTGGCTCTTTGATCCATATCAAACCAAGGTTTGGTGATAAAAACAGAAAAAAAGAGAGCAAACGAAAAAGAAAATATTTTATTTCTCTCAGCACAATAGTAACAAAAACACTAGGGGGTCTATATATGAAGTAGTCCTACTCAGCACAAAAATACGTATGTTAGTGCAGTGAAGCGGTTTTGGACAGTTTGCGCAGGACTGTCTTCAGAAAAGCTTTTAATCAATAGCAGAAAAATGGGGGAAACAGATTTTTACAATTCTTAACAAATTAACATTTCCGCCTCCCTTGGTTGATCATCCCTTTATTATGACTCTACTCTCTCCTCTCCCATAAATATTAATAATAATGTTAGTAATAATAACAATAATAATAATAATAATAATAATAATAATAATAACAATAAACATAATACACTGAAATAATGATAATAATACAATAGGCCAATGCAAATGAATGGGGAGGGGGTGCTATGATCCATAACTTAAGAGTGGGCGGAAGAGACACAAACAGGTACTGGATTGTTTTGATGTTTAAAATGAAATATCAATGATGAAGCTATTTGAAACGTCTATCAGTCGTAGAGTAACCTTGACATGACGGAATAAAAGATATTCACTATCCTTGACCGATAAACTTTTTTCCTTAATTCCCTTGATTCATCCCCATGTCAATGAATAATATAAAATAATATTAAAACCGAATGACTATGATCTCCCCTCCCACAAAATAATAATAATAATAATAATAATAATAATAATAATAATAATAATAATGCTAATTATTATGATTATAAAAACAATGAATAGTATCAATGAGAAAAACGGGTGGCTCTAGATCCATCAAACCAAGTTTTGATTATGAAAACAGAAATGAGGGAGCGAATGAAGACGAAAATATTCTTTGTGTATTTCTTCTCTCATAACGTGGTTGAAAAAAATATCAAAGGAAAAATACGAAGCCATGAGACCCGTAGATTCCCACGGGTGCCTAATACTTATGGCACAAAAAAAAAACCCCACCTAAAACCTAATGATTATGATCCCTTCCACAAATAACAATAATGATTATAATAGCAATATAACAATAGGGGCCTAATGAGAATAATAACATGATAATAATAATGATGATGTATAGTCTGAAGCAGATAAACGGATGGTTCTATGATAATCACATCAAAAAAAAAAATGGTGATTAAAAACAAAAAGGAGGGAGCAATTGAAGGCGATCAAAAATATTATATTTTTCTCTCATAACGTGGGAAAAGAAATAGGAATGAAAAAAAAAAATGCTAGGCGTTCAGACCAGCCGTGGATTCCCTCGGGTGCCTGCATGGATGCAAGAGCAGGGGGTATAATTAATATCAAAGTCATAGTGTCAATACTATCTCCCCATTCCGACGGAAAGAATCTGTGGGCAGAACTCCCGGAGAATCTCATAAGCGTTTTTGGTAATTTTCCCTTAATGTTTGTTTTTGGGTTTTGTTTTGTTTTTATTTTTCTGTTCTGCGGGGATGGAAATGTGTGTGTGTGTGTGGGGGGGGGGAGGGGTGGTGGTCATGGGTAGAAGAGATGGAGCACAAGTAACGAAAGAATGAGAAGATTTTTCTTTTTATTTCATCAATAAAAATGTGCAAAATCGTATCTACGAGAAAAAAAAAACAAAAAAAAAAACCCTCAGACCCGTGGATTTCCACGGGTGCTGCTAGTCTTATACAGTAAAAGGCGAAGTTGTTGTTGTTGTCGGGACCTTATGTATTTCCTGTTTTATTCCGGCGTTGCTGGTTTGTCTATCTCCTCCCGAGCCGTCGGCTCCGGGCCCCCGAGACCGGTGCCGTTGGCAGCGGGAGGGTCTCTTACGTGCCTTCGATCGGGTTTCGTCCGCGCTCCGCCTCCGTGTCGACGTCGAGGACGAAAAAGAAAAATTAATGAGATAGATGCATAATGCATTTTTGTGTGTGACGTCAGAGCCGAGCGTTTAAATATTCACCGATCCTGCGCTGGACTCCTGCTTTCTCGATCGTCCATCTTTTAGCTTGCAGAGACAGTGGGGATGCTAAAGTCAAAAAGATGATGGCGTGCAGCGAAATCTCTGTCATATTCCGGCGGACACGCACGCACGCACACAATATACTCTCGGGTACGGTATGCCAGTGTGTGGCCTGCGCCTGTGAATGTATTGACGATGGTTACACGAAACACTATCTGCGTGCGCGTGATATGGACACTCATTATGGTATAATACACGGCGCGGTCATTGTTAGTACAAGGGCATTTACGTACAGCGACGTTCGCCATTGGCGTGCCCAAATGAAAACAACGAATGCTGTCATTTTATTGTATTTTGCACAAGTGCAGGATACTATGCAGCTCAGGTACGTCATTTTGTTTACTCTCAAGTCGGGTATCATTGTACTCAGACTGTTCAGAACGGCTAAATATCCACTTAAATTTTGTCCTTGCTGATCGTACCCTTCCATATCAGAGTACACGCGCCGCTGTTCATTCTTTACTGCATGGCTGCTGTAAACATGAATATTCATAAGACGAGCGGACGCGGGGGAAACCCTCGCTTTGCTGACCGCCAATATTTGAAGTTACAAGTGGACATCAAATGTGTGGTTCTATGGTGCATCAAACCAAGTTTTGATGATAAAAATAAAAAAGAGGGAGCAAATGACGACAAAAATATTCTTCATTCCCCCATAATGTGGGAAAAGAAATATTAAAGAAAAAATACGAGGCCCTGAGACCCATGGATTCCCACTGGTGCCTCCTTATTAAACCTAATGACTATGATCTCCCCCTCCCCAAATATAACAATGATGATTATAATGATAATATAATAATAATAATAATAATGATAATAATAAAAGTGATAGTTATAATACTAATAATAACAATAATGATGATAATAATGATGATAATGTACAGTCTTAAGCAGAAGAAGAAGGACATTAATGATTATGATAATAATGATAATACAAATGTACAGTCTGAAGCAGATAAACAGGGTGGTTCTATGATCCATCAAACCAAGGTTTGGTGATAAAAACAAAAAGAATAGAGCAAACGAAGACGAAAATATTTTATTTCTCTCGGCACAATAGTAACAAAAACACTAGGGGTCTGAAGTAGTCGTATTCAGCACAAGATTACGTACGTTAGTGCAGTGAAGCAGTTTTGGACAGTTTGCGCAGGACTGTCTTCAGAAAAGCTTTTTATCAAGAGCAGAAAAATGGGGGAAACAGATTTTTACAATTCTTAACAAATTAACATTTCCGCCTCCCTTGGTTGATCATCCCTATATTATGACTCTACTCTCTCCTCTCCCCTAGATAATAATAATAATAATAATAATAATAATAATAATAATAATAATGGTAGTAATGATAATAATGATAATAACAATAACAATAATACACTGAAATAATGATAATAATACAATAGGCCAATGCAAATGAATGGGGAGGGGGTGCTATGATCCATAACTTAAGAGTGGGCGGAAGAGACCCAAACAGGTACTAGATTTTTTTGATGTTTAAATAACAATAACAATAACAAAAAAAAATAATAATAATAATGATAATGCTAATTATTATGATAATAAAAACAATGAACAGTATCAATGAGATAAACGGGTGGTTCTAGATCCATCAAACCAAGTTTTGATTAGGAAAACAGAAATGAGGGAGCAAATGAAGACGAAATTATTCTTTGTGTATTTTCTTCTCTCATAACGTGGTTGAAGAAATATTAAAGGAAACCTACGAAGCCCTGAGACCCGTGGATTCCCACGGGTGCCTAATACTTATAAAACCTAATGACTATGATCCCCCTCCCCAAATAACAATAATAATTATAATAACAATATAACAATAGGGGCCTAATAAGAATAATAATATGATAATAATAATGATGATCTTTAGTCTGAAGCAGATAAACGGATGGTTCTATGATATATCAAACCAAGTTTTGGTGATTAAAAACAAAAAAGATGGAGCAATTGAAGACGATCAAAAATATTATATTTTTCTCTCATAACGTGGGAAAAGAAATAGGAATGAAAAAAAAAAATGCTAGACCTTGAGACCAGCCGTGGATTCCCTCTGGTGCCTGCATGGATGCAAGAGCAGGGGGTATTCATTAATCAAATCATAATCAAAGTCATAGTGTCAATAGTATCTCCCCATTCCGACGGGAAGAATCTGTGGGCAGAACTTCCGGAGAATCTCATAAGCCTTTTTGGTAATTTTTCCCTGAATGTTTGTCTTTGGGTTTTGTGTTTGTTTTTGTTTTGTTTTGTTTTGTTTTGTTTCGTTTTTTTGTTTTTTTTTTTGTTTTTTTTTCCGCGGGGGTGGAAATGTGTGTGTGTGGGAGGTTGGTGGTTTTCTTTTTTATTTCATCATTAGAAATGTGCAAAATCGTATCTATGAGGAAAAAAAAATAAAACCCCTCAGACGGATTCCCACGGGTGCTGCTAGTATAGTCTAACCTCCCCCCCCCCCCCCCACCCCAACCCCAAATTGTCTCAAGGGGGCGACCAATGTTGTACAGAGGCGGATAAATGTTGGTCTGGTCTGTTAGCTTCTCTCTGTACTGGTCGGGGGTTAGGTAATCACATAGACACCAATCATCATAAAATTTACAATACCAAAATTTAAAAGGGACCTTATATTTCTCCACAGGAAGGGCAAAATATAAACAAGGGTACAATTTATATAGTTAACTCTAATGCTTCTAACATCATATTTATTCACCGGCCTTCCCGTAGGCCTGAAATAATGAATGGCTCACAAACAATTTCCTTTTTACAACTCATGACACATTTTCTGCAGATATCTACGGAATGACATTTTGTCACCATTGCAACACTAGTCAATAATACATGATATAACTGGACCTCTCTCTCGCATTCATCTCTTTAATACTCATTAACAGGAGACCCTTTACGACCATTTTACTCTACGGGAGGGGGAAGGGGTTTGGTTAGTTGGGAAAATGAAATTAGTGGGGTGTGGCCACTTAGCTCGACGTCTGTTTGGTCGACGCATGTCGATCTCGTCATCGTCGATGACGTTCATAACACCATAATGTGATAACACAGTTCCAAAATACTCTGCAGCTCTTAATTGCTTCTCTACATAATGTCTAGGAGCTCGTTCGAATTTTGCTTGCCACTTCTCTCCTCTCAGCTCAGTCATTCACCAAGTCTGACACTCACCAACTTCTTAAACTACTCTCAAACATGCTCTTTTATACCTAATTAACTATTCACATTTTCTTTTCCTACCACTATTTCATTGGTTAAATTTGATCTTTGGGAGTGGTCTCCACAAAATAAATAAACCCCATTGGTGAAATGTCCCATTAGCTCCTCCCATTATTTTCTATGCAAAATCTTCTGTAGTGTTTCCTGTCAATTTCCGCTTATAATTAACGATATCAAACAAGGGGCAGGAGACAAAGGGCAAGTGTCCGCATTGCTCACCAATGGTCTCTAATTTGTTTGACTACTTCTTAAGACACCGGAATCAGTGCACATGAAAATTAGGGGGTGAAGCGCATCCTCACACTAGTTACGTTCAGTTATTCAAAGTGGAGCTCTGGTGCTGAAGATTATGGACCTGTTATGGGGAAGTTAATTGCTAAACTCATAAACTGCCGTCAATCACTCTTTTCTTGGGAAGGGGCATTGACCACAAGAAAATAAAGGAAGTCTGACAGGAAGCAAAACAAAGGATTTCATCATCAGGGACCTCCCTGATTGCATAAACTCAAAGAAGGGGCTGTATGGGGCTGTGTACTTTAGCGTCACCGGGCAATTTTGTGTGCTAGTAGCCACTGGGCTACATATATATAATTATACATATACATATATATATATATATATATATATATATATATATATATATATATATAATTATATATATATATGTATATATATAATTATATATATATATATATATATATATATATATATATATATATATATATATGTATATATATATATATAATTTTATATATATATATATATATATATATATATATATATATATATATATATATGTATTATATATATGTAGCCCAGATGGCTACTAGCACAAAGAATAGCATAGGATAGAAAGTTAAAGAAGACAGAAGCATTACAATTGTTTTCCAAGTCACCCTGTGACGTCAATATGAATCAGTCTTTTCCCCTTCTTGGAGTTTTTGAAACCCTTTATTTTGCTTCCAGCTAGACTTCCTTTTTTTTTTTTTTTTGGTCAATTCTCCTCTCCCAAGAAAAGTTATTGGTTCTAGGAATTTATGAGTTTGACATTGGCTACTTTCTCCAGTTAGTGGTCAGTTCTCCGCACTCTCCATCCCTAAAGCCCCAGTCCATGAAAATTACTGGAATGACGTGTTTTTGCCCTCTGATCCCTAAACATGAATGACCCTCTGAGCTGGAAGGTCGTTCTCCAGCCAGAACTTTTCCTTTATTTTGATGTACTTTAGTGCAGTAGGTCAGACAGGAATTCCAAAGACAAATTCAGGGACAACAACCCAGAAAAATAATGACGATGACGTTGGACGTCATGAGGACACTAGCATTCATTTGTTTTATGATTTTATTATCCAAGAAACAATAAGTCTTGACCAGTAGTTACAGAGAACAAGGAAATAAAGAAACCAAAAGACAGTGGGCGAGTTAATCAGAAACTGAGATGAATCAGAGAAAACGGAGTTCCACAGAAACGAATGGGAGAAGCTAATGGAAGATCTGACCAATAAGAAATTAATCTCCAGTGAAGATCACACCCCAAAATAAAATTTAGCCAATGAAATACTTTTAGGGGAAGAATACCAATAGTAAATTTGTTATAAAAGACCAAGTTTGAGCAAACAAAGAGAAGTTAGCACGATGGGAGCGGCTTCACACTATTTAGTGAAGCACAGGCTGCAGAGTATTCTGGAAGTTTGAGGAACTTTGAATAGTTGGAGACCACAGAGTTAGAGTCGGGAGACCCCCATTCCTTGTACATCGTGCTCCCCTCCATATTAATCCACTAAACTCTATCGATGCTGTGATTGTGACGAATGTGACGAGGATCTTGGTTGGACTGCCCAAGAGTTAACGAGTTAACTGGTTGACAACGACAAGTTGAGAAACTTTACACCACGACAAGACAGCACTTTGGTTTACACCAATCTGGGGTGTAACGAACTCGAAATAGTCGACTGATGTCAGTAGAGATGTTGAAGCGTCCTGTCAGGGTGCCACAACGTGGACGGCGATGGTGACGAAGTGTTTAAGGAAGCAGTGAAAGCAGACCGAGCAACGGACGCCCCAGCCCTTGGACGAGCTCGATCGATGCAGACGAGAACCTCATCCCGCGACCATGCCGATGTCGAGATAAGTGGCCACACCCACTAACTTCATTTTCCCCATTAACCAAATCCCTCCCTTTCCCATAGATTAAGATGGTAGAATATGAAACGGTCTCCAAAGGTGTAGAAGAGTTAAGTGATGACTGATGTGTTCCATTGTGTAGTAAGAAAAGAAAGTTGTTTGTGATTAAGTATCTGTCTCAGACCTACGAGAAGGCAGGTCGGTGAATAAAGATGCTGTTAGCAGCATTAACATTATCCATGTAAATTTATTTTCCCGCATTTTTATATTCACTGTTGTTGTGAAGCAATTTTTAGTCTCTTTCTAACTTTTGGAAATTTGTTGATGATTGGTGTCTATGTGATTAGCTAACCCCCGACCAGTACAGAGAGAAGCTAACAGACGAGACCAACATTTATCTGCCTCTGTACAACATTGGTCGGCCCCTTGAGATAGTAACAAGGGGTGTGGGGGTTACATATATATAATCATTTTGTATATGAAATATATTGATCTACATAATGACATAATGGGTGCCTTGCATGGAGGAAAATACAAATCTCTCGAAAGTGTATTCATGAATACTCGTGATGTTGAATTCTTGATCAAGAACACCTGTCCAGTCTGATAAAGGGCGAGGAGTCCGAAAATTTGTGTATCAAATATTAATTGTTGGTATTGACTATATAGGAGGTACTAAGTGAGTTCGAAGAGGAACCTCCTTGGTATTGACAGCATGAGTTTGAGTTTTATAATATATTATTCGTTGTATTATAATGAGAGAAAGGGATACAGAGGAAGGAGAGGGAGAGAGGAGAAAATCTTTAGTCGATTTAACAAGTGGGAAGGATGGATACAGGTTCGTACATAGTACATTTAGTATGGATAATAATCTGGCGCTGATATTATTGTCTCGCGCGGTCTTCTGGGCTGCTCTATTTAGCTGCAAAATAATGTCTCGATCAATCTATACTGTCGCTTTGTTTTATGGCGAGTCACAGTGGGAGTGTCCTTGTAGAACATTGCTGTCATTTTACCTCGGCGTCATCTCCATACAAAAAGAGTGCACGTAATAATAGGACACATCACAAAAAGGTATATTACGTAACTAGTTTACATTGACTGCCTTGCACGGAGCAAAACAAAAATCTCCCGAAAGTGTGTTCATGAACACGGGTGATGTTGAATACAGTCCAACCCTTTCGATGCTGGCGTTGAAGAGAAATGCAGGCCTAATACATGGAGTTATAACTGCGTACAGAACAGTTGGACAATCGCGGCCCAAATAGAAAAGCGCAGTTATGTAGGCCTACCGATTTCTACTTCCATGCAGCTATTTATAACGAAATGCTGTTACTAGTTGTTTGTGACGACGTATTTCTGGCCTTTCATTCTGGCTGCAAACAAGGCCAATTTTCCTAGTTCAGACCAGGAAAATAGAGATTTTTATACTTCAATACTCAGACAATGGACATTCTCAGGGCAATGATAGAACTACTGACCTGAAAATCTGAAGAAAAAAAAAATCAGAGCGACGCATGGTAGTGCTGTGTGTGGCACATAAAATACAGAAATCACACGTTTTGAAAGTGCTCACAAAAGCAGGAAAAATTTTCTCTTCAGAACTCTGTTTCTTTCATGCAAACAAAGGTGCTAATGTGTATGTTTGTGTGTGCGTGTGTGTGTGTGTGTATGTTAAAAGAATATGATAGGGAGAAGAATAAAACTCCTTAATTTTGTTCATGTTAATTACATCGTAAACATGGACCTTATATAGATGAAATTCAAATAAAGAATATCATTTAAAAAAAAAATCTGTATGTGCACAGGTTTGTTGTGTAAGGGTGGTGTTTTGTGGTATGTTCGTGGGTGTGTGGAGTGTGTGTTTGTGGTTGAGGAACAAGAATAGTACCAGACTATAATAGTTCAAAGGAGTAGGTGTAGGAGGTAAACGGGCGGAGGAAGAAGGGATGCACGGGGGTTGGGGAGGAGGGCCAATAGTGGGTATAGAAAAAAAAAGCATGAAATGATACATAATAGATATAAAGGGAATTAGGGAAAGATTATTGTTTGTTTCCAATTCTATCTTAGGGGTCTCCAACCAAAAATCTGCTCTTGTCTCCTCAAGCTTCAAACAACTTTCACAGTTCCAAAATACTCTGCAGCTCTTAATTGCCTCTCTACATAATGTCTAGGAGCTCGTTCGAATTTTGCTTGCCACTTCTCTCCTCTCAGCTCAGTCATTCACCAAGTCTGACACTCACCAACTTCTTAAACAACTGTCAAACATGCTCTTTTATACCTAATTAACTATTCACATTTTCTTTTCCTACCACTATTTCATTGGTTAAATTTGATCTTTGGGAGAGGTCTCCACAAATAATAAAACCCCATTGGTGAAATGTCCCATTAGCTCCTCCCATTATTTTCTATGCAAAATCTTCTGTAGTGTTTCCTGTCAATTTCCGCTTATAATTAACGATATCAAACAAGGGGCAGGAGACAAAGGGCCAGTGTCCGCATTGCTCACCAATCGGTCGTGATTTGGCAAAAAGGTGTATGTCTGAAAAATATCATGTTTTTGGTTTTTACCATTTGGGGGGTTTTCGATGCCGAAATTTTCATGTGACCAACTTTCGTAAGTCATCGATCATTTGTTTCCGAGATACTTGGGGCTATCTCTGTATTATTTTATCAATTTTCCTGCTTTTGATTAGGCAAAAGGGTGTATCTTTACATACACCCTTGACGTACAATGACGTACCAGGATAGAGAACTACATGATTTGGCAAAAGGGTGTATCTCTAGATACCCCTCTAACCGTGCATGCTGGGGAGCGCTTAAAGATTTGGCAGATAGGTGTATCTTTAGATACATCCATCTGCCGAATGAATCATGAATTATAGTTGCGAAGTATGATAAGGCAGAAAGGTGTATCTTTTATACTCTGTGTATACTCTGTTGTTTATACGTGCTGCTGGCATGTATGTGTACCGTTTCACCGGTCGGTGCGGTGGCGGGCCATGCTCCTGACTTAAAACTGGCAGCCCGTTGCACTGCAGAAGTTTCTCCTTGTTGCTAGTCGGTGAGTAGATAGAACCTAATACCTAGAAGTTCAGATCTAACGTTTGTCCTAGACTTCTATGGCCACTTCTATGCCATTAGATGCGCAGATTCGTAAAATCTAGCATTTCTGTTGAAATGACAGCTTTTCCGGCAAGTGTGGCTGTGGGATGAGAGTTCTCTACGCTTCAAAATGACAGTGATCCCTGCACTGTCCGTGCTGTGCACTGCATGTAACTGTAGAAGCCTGTACATAGTTAACTATACACAGCCCAGTCGCTGTACATGGTACGTCGCGACAGGGCTGTACGCGCGCGACCACCAACCACTAGGACAGCGACGTAATCGTATTACGATAGCTTTGAATTTTGATACTTAACATCATTTTTGTCACCTCAAACTCAACGAGTATACTTTTCAATATTTACTCTACATCTGATGCTATCAGTATTCAAATGTACGCAATGAAACTTACCGAAATTGATCATCATATCCAGCATGTCCACACGGTACACAATCTTTCACGCCAGGCCTAACTATACACAGCCCAGTCGCTGTACATGGTAATGTACGTCGCGACGTACCATACAGCGACTGGGCTGTGTATAGTTAGGCCTGGCGTGAAAGATTGTGTACCGTGTGGACATGCTGGATATGATGATCAATTTCGGTAAGTTTCATTGCGTACATTTGAATACTGATAGCATCAGATGTAGAGTAAATATTGAAAAGTATACTCGTTGAGTTTGAGGTGACAAAAATGATGTTAAGTATCAAAATTCAAAGCTATCGTAATACGATTACGTCGCTCTCCTAGTGGTTGGTGGTCACGCGCGTACAGCCCTGTCGCGACGTACCATGTACAGCGACTGGGCTATGTATAGTTAGTACATAGTGTAATGGTGTGCTGTGTGACTGTAAGATCGGCTACCCATTACGCTATGCGTATGGGGCTGTTACCTAACAGACATTTAGTGGCAGTTACACACAAAGGTCTAGAGAAAGATGTGTCCCTGTCTTTGGAAATGATACTTGGATGTACTGCTCAAAGTGCTCAGTGGATGCAAACAGTTAAATGATCCTACCTGAATTTTCACATTTATTGAATTTATTGCAAAAATTGGGAGCAGCATGATAACTGCGTTTTTAAGAACAGATACATGATGTGCAAACAACTGCCTCTTTGTTTGCTAAAGCATTCAGTAGAGAAAACAAACGAACCTTTTGTCGAAAAAAAGGGGCACAAAGCTAAAAATATGATGAATCATCTCATTGGAAGTAGAAGTTTTTGGAAAAAAGGGAGGAGAAGGAAGAAGAAAAATTCTTCAGCTGTAATCCTTAACCATGCATATCCATGAGACCATGTTTTGTTAATATTTAGACTCTAGGGTGAGTTGTAATTTGCGCACATTTTTCTATGTTTGATGAACAAGTTGTGCATCCTGATATTTTTCTTTATTGTTATTTTTTAAATCTTTTTGTAATAATGAAGTAAAGATTGTCAAGAGTTAACATTTGATTAGAAATGGTCTCACATACACCCTTCTCCCTACAAAATCTCTGGTATATTTTGTTATCGTTTAATTTGGCAAAAAGGTGTATCTCTATACATACACCTTTTTGCCAACTTAAATGCACGATTTCTCACGGTGCATGAGAAGATACACCTTTTTGCCAAAATACCGTGGGTTGCAGTCCCTGTAAACGTGATTTGGCAAAAAGGTGTATCTCTATACATACACCTTTTTGCCAAGTTAAATGCATGATTTCTTACGGTGTATGTGAAGATACACCTTTTTGCCAAAATAGCGTGGGTCGCAGTCCCTGTAAACGTGATTTGGCAAAAAGGTGTATGTCTCTAAACATGCTAAAAGTGCTAATTCTGAAGTATTCTTTAAAGTTAGATGCAAGAAAATTATCAGGAAATGAAATTTGAAGTGTATACTAAATCATGGAATTGAATCCCTGAGCGTTGCACAGTTTAGGTGGCTTCTACGGTCAAGGAAACTGCCAAAACTTTAAAGTCGATTTTCTCGGCTTTGTAGTCGCTGTAAAACGGCAGACATACACCTTTTTGCCAAATCACGACCGCAATGGTCTCTAATTTGTTTGACTACTTCTTAAGACACCGGAATCAGTGCACATGAAAATTAGGGGGTGAAGCGCCTCCTCACACTAGTTACGTTCAGTTATTTGGAGTGGAACTCCGGTGCTGAAGATTATGGACCTGTTATGGGGAAGTTAATTGCTAAACTCATAAACTGCCGTCAATCACTCTTTTCTTGGGAAGGGGCATTGACCACAAGAAAATAAAGGAAGTCTGACAGGAAGCAAAACAAAGGATTTCATCTGAGACCTCCCTGATTGCATAAACTCAAAG
Source organism: Diadema setosum (assembly GCF_964275005.1). Classification (NCBI taxonomy): domain Eukaryota; kingdom Metazoa; phylum Echinodermata; class Echinoidea; order Diadematoida; family Diadematidae; genus Diadema; species Diadema setosum. The sequence continues at coordinate 28,206,337 of NC_092703.1, read as the reverse complement.
AAGGGGCTGTATGGGGCTGTGTACTTTAGCGTCACCGGGCAATTTTGTGTGCTAGTAGCCACTGGGCTACATATATATAATTATATATATATATATATATATATATATATATATATATATATAATTATATATATATATATAAATATATATATATATATATAATCATTTTGTATATGAAATATATTGATCTACATAATGACATAATGGGTGCCTTGCATGGAGGAAAATACAAATCTCTCGAAAGTGTATTCATGAATACTCATGATGTTGAATTCTTGATCAAGAACACCTGTCCAGTTTGATAAAGGGCGAGGAGTCCGAAAAGTTGTGTATCAAATATTAATTGTTGGTATTGACTATATAGGAGGTACTACACTCTTAAAAACCCCGGGTCAGAATTCTAACCATTTTTCCCAGTCAAAAATATCTCACCCTTTACGGGTCAATGTGACCCGGAAAGGAGTCGACTGGACACAAGCTCTGGAGCTCCAGCACTTGAATAAATGCTTGTGACCCCGTTCGTGGTCAACGCTTTGCAGACGTTCGGGAGATGCAATTTGATTGGAGGAATCTTAGTAAAGCGCGAGCCTGATTGGTCCTTTCGTTCATTGGCCTAAATCCCATCAACATTCATCATGGCGACGCTGAACGATAATGCCGTGTGTCAGGAGGCTGCTTGAAACCTGGGGTTTGGAGAGATTTGCCTCAAATTTTGAAGGTACGTAGCTATGATCTGACAATTTGATACTCTATATTCATGTTCTGATTTGACTAATCATGGAACTAGATTGAGCTTTAGTTTTCTGCGGTAAACTTAACATGTTATTCATTATGCGAAGATCAATGCGATTGGGGCAAACAGTGTAGACTATGTGTACAATGCAGTCTGTACACCCGGGGTGGATCACCAGCGGCAGTGCACTGGATCAAATCGGGACGAACCGAAAAGTCATGGGTCTTATGGTTATTATCTTTTTGGGATTGGGCTGCCACTCTCACATATTTCACAAAATTCTCACGCTCATAAGTAGATGAAAATAACAGAGATATGCCCCCTAATATACCTGATGGCTCGACTTCGATTCTAATCTCTCAAGAAAGACACTATCGTATAGAACCTACCCTGCGCCTGGCTGTTGTGTTGTTGCCCAATCCACTGTGTAAACAGCAGTGTACGCACTGTAAATGCAGCAGCTACTACTCTACTGTATACTTCTAGTTTTTACGTCTCATTTCACGAGCGCCGACTATAAAACTACGCGTGTGTACGGCAGGAGATCTTCAGCCTGGATAAGTATCGAAGCATGGTAGATTCTAGGTAGGACCTAGCGTCCTTCGTAGGCCTAGGCCTATTCAAAAGTTGTATTTTCTTACCGTAAATAGTAGGCCAAGAGGGCCTAAAGTGTTTGAGGATAAGGCTAGATCTATTTCTGTTAATTATCGCCTTGGCTTGGGCTTGGCCTAGGAATACAGTAGGATCTTAGTTAGTACCAAGTAGCCTATAGGCAGTGGCGTATCTACGGGGGGGGCAAGGGGGCACGTGCCCCGGGCGCCACTCCTTGGGGGCGCAAAAAAAAAAAGAAAAAAAAAAAACGAAGAAGAAGAAAAAAAGGAAAAAAAACACGAAGAAGAAGAAAAAAAAAAAAAAGAAGAAGAAGAAGAAGAAGAAAAAGAAATGAAAAAAAAAAAAACTCGCCCGGAAGGGGGGAGGGAGAATGGTGTGTGTGTGGGGGGGGGGGGCAGAAAACCAAATCAAACAGGATAAAAACAAACATGATGATGACGCGGACAAAATGACAATGTTTATTGTGTTCACACAAAAATTCCATGATCTGTGAGCTGAAATACAAAAATTTTCGGCTCGCTCGCTGCGCTCGCTCGCCAGAATTTATATAAAAAAGAAGGTAAGATCAAAACGTGATGATGACAAAATGACAGTGTCTATTGTGTTCACACATGTCATTTTATATCTAGCAGGCAAAATGTTTCACGGAGCAGCGGCTGCAATTTCTTTCGTTCTGAAGCGATCGCCAATTGGATCAAAAGAAGGCGGCAACAGGGGGGGGGGCGCAAAAAAGCCCCAAATCAAACAAGATAATAACAAAACGTAATGATGACGCAGAAACATACAAATTTCGGCTCACTCGCTCGTACTAATTTAGAGTATTTTTTCAAGTCCTCAGTCTGTTGGTATAAAACGTTATCTATAAGGTCGTCACTATAATTGTGAGATTTAATAAGCAAAAAAATTACAAGAATTCCATGTTTTGTAAGCTGAAATACAAAAATTTTCCGCTCGCTCGCTGCGCTCGCTCGCCAAAATTTATAAAAAAAGATAAGAACAACACGTGATGATGACGAGGACATATACAAATTTCAGCTCACTCGCGCGCACTAATTTAAGAGTATTTTTTAAAGTCCTCAGTTTTTGGGTATAAATCGTTATCTATAAGGCCGTCACTATATCTTGATTAGAATTGTAAGATTTGGTAAGCAAAAAATTACAAGAATTCCATATTTGTAAGCTGAAATACAAAATTTTTTCGGCTCGCTCGCTGCGCTCGCTCGCCAAAATCTATCAAAATTCATTACATTTAAATCACCCTCAAAAGATCCCTTTTAAGTGCTTGAAAAAGCATCATGTGGACTTACCCTAGTCCCTACCGGGATGGGGATGGGGTTGAACACTTTTTCAGAAATTAGGGGCGCAATTTTCGTGCTTGCCCCGGGCGCCGTTTTCCCCAGATACGCCACTGTGTACTGGGTATGTCATTGTCTTCTTTGTTGTCTTGTTTGAACATAGATCTATCAAGACAAATGTAAAGATCTAGTTCTATATCTTTTAATTCTTGAAGCGCCATGAGCACTGAAACTAAGCTGGACCTGTGCGCTATAATCATCATCATTATCAGAAGACAATTTCTGAAAAAGTGTTCAACCCCATCCCCATCCCGGTAGGGACTAGGGTAAGTCCACATGATGCTTTTTCAAGCACTTAAAAGGGATCTTTTGAGGGTGATTTAAATGTAATGAATTTTGATAGATTTTGGCGAGCGAGCGCAGCGAGCGAGCCGAAAAAATTTTGTATTTCAGCTTACAAATATGGAATTCTTGTAATTTTTTGCTTACCAAATCTTTCAATTCTAATCAAGATATAGTGACGGCCTTATAGATAACGATTTATACCCAAAAACTGAGGACTTTAAAAAATACTCTTAAATTAGTGCGCGCGAGTGAGCTGAAATTTGTATATGTCCTCGTCATCATCACGTGTAGTTCTTATCTTTTTTTTATAAATTTTGGCGAGCGAGCGCAGCGAGCGAGCGGAAAATTTTTGTATTTCAGCTTACAAAACATAGAATTCTTGTAATTTTTTTGCTTATTAAATCTCACAATTATAGTGACGACCTTATAGATAACGTTTTATACCAACAGACTGAGGACTTGAAAAAATACTCTAAATTAGTACGAGCGAGTGAGCCGAAATTTGTATGTTTCTGCGTCATCATTACGTTTTGTTATTATCTTGTTTGATTTGGGGCTTTTTTGCGCCCCCCCCCCCCTGTTGCCGCCTTCTTTTGATCCAATTGGCGATCGCTTCAGAACGAAAGAAATTGCAGCCGCTGCTCCGTGAAACATTTTGCCTGCTAGATATAAAATGACATGTGTGAACACAATAGACACTGTCATTTTGTCATCATCACGTTTTGATCTTACCTTCTTTTTTATATAAATTCTGGCGAGCGAGCGCAGCGAGCGAGCCGAAAATTTTTGTATTTCAGCTCACAGATCATGGAATTTTTGTGTGAACACAATAAACATTGTCATTTTGTCCGCGTCATCATCATGTTTGTTTTTATCCTGTTTGATTTGGTTTTCTGCCCCCCCCCCCCCCCACACACACCATTCTCCCTCCCCCCTTCCGGGCGAGTTTTTTTTTTTTCATTTCTTTTTCTTCTTCTTCTTCTTCTTCTTCTTTTTTTTTTTCTTCTTCGTCGTGTTTTTTTTTTCCTTTTTTTCTTCTTCTTCGTTTTTTTTTCTTTTTTTTTTTGCGCCCCCAAGGAGTGGCGCCCGGGGCACGTGCCCCCCTTGCCCCCCCCCCCGTAGATACGCCACTGCCAGTACAACAAACAAACATAATAATAAAAGAATACAGCATATACCAAATAAAGAATATTTTTCCGAACATTAATGAGAGCAATTTCGGTCCTCAGTGTGAGAGGAACAGTACATTGTAAGATTTGAATGTCTCTGTAGATGACAGTTGCTCTTACTGAATAGGTAACTGGTTCCACAATTTTGGTTCCATATAACGGATCGCATAAAGCACGATCACCCTGCATCAATGATTTATTCCGAGTGTAATTTCCACTTGAAAGATATAAAAAGCTCACGATTCACTTTATCTTTCTGCGTGCGAAATTTTGTACCATGGCACTCGCGTCCATTCACTTCTTGTATAATATTGGAAATGATCATTATGATGACAATAACGATGACAACAGTTACAATAGTAATATACATTGTACTGAAATGAAATGATTCCTCACATATGCCGCTTTTGTCAGTGCTTTTATGCCATTAAATTATTTTATCTCAGATCTACAATCCATATATAACTGCCTGTCTGTTTTGATGCTATTGTGACTGGCTACGCTCAAATCAGTTGTACGCTCAAATGGTCGTATCTTGTTGGAGGAGAGAATCACGACTAATTCTCATGATCAAACTCATCATAATAAATGGACAGGGAGAGAACATGAGATGCACGGCGGATTTGCAGCGTGAGATGAAAAATTGGCAATAATCATTTTCTGTTTGTTTGTATTAAAAAAACGAAAGAAATAGAGTAACGAGAAGTGACCGGCGGAGATGCCCCCGCCCTGCTGACCCACAAGCTGAACTCCTGCAGTTTGCTGAGCAAGAACAGCCTGAAGCCTCTTGGGAGCTGCTGACGATTCCTCAGGCCATCCTTGATCAATAGCACTTAGCCATCTTACTGTTGTCCACTCACCAAAGGGAATGGTCATCAAAGGTATAGACCTACTACTTTGTACGAGATTATATTGGCAGGCTGCGTACTGTTGTCCATTTACTCATAGTTTGTATTTGTTCTTTTATTGTAGGGCACTTAGAATCATTCCCTTACCAAGACAAAAAAATGGTCACTAAAACAAAGACTAGGCCCTACACTATTATAATTGTTATTACGTTATTTCACTGTAGTTCTATATCTGATATTTACATCATAATTTCTGTCAAGCCTATTGTGAGGTTCTCCATTCATGGTCGTGATGCGGTGTAGGCCTATTGAAACAGTGTTCAAACATGTTTCAATTTCTCTGAACCGTCAGCTGAAAATGTGTTTTTAAAGAACAAAGAAGAGAGGGGAAGAAAGTTTCTCGTACTAGCTAGATGAGAAAGCACTGTACTTGTATAGTGTATGTCTGCAGTATTCCTATAATTTTAGCATTTGAAGAAAATGTCTCTCACGTTCTCTGGTGAGGAAATTTGTGAATGACATGGAGGAATATTTGATTATTAAATTATTAGCATTATATCTTTGAGTCAGGTGTGACCCAGCGAAGTCAAAGTAGCACCTGTTAAACCTTTGGCAATGTGAGTTTGAACATAATTTTATGGAAACATGACATGCATTATGTCGGACCAACTATGGGTCTATATTTATGTGGGACCAAGCAATGCAATATTTAATACGAATATGCAACAACAGCAAAAACAAAAAAACAAAAAAACAAAAACAAACACACAATTAATGACAAAATTCATTTTCTTTTTACTGCATTCTTTTTGATCTCTGCTAAGCATGAATGTTATTGTAAAGATTTTGCATGATTTTGTGCGATTTGCTCAGAGATCACGAATTGCAGTAAACTTTGTTAGGAACGGCTTTGGGCAGGGTAGGGCGGGGCAGCATAAGGCAGGGCATTGGATTGGGAATTACATGTTACATGTAATGCCAGTTTGTCTTCTCTCCCCCCCCCCCCCCCCTTCTCTCTCTCTCTCTCTCTCTCTGTACAGGTATTGCGGTCTTAAAGACATACCAGTCCATTTTACACCAGGTGTGACATCAGACTTAGCACCAGCAAGTTCACTGAGCGGATCCTCACACTCCACTGCACAGAACTCAAAGGAAGATTCATCAATGATTTGACTTCATAATCATATAAATATCCCTATTTTAGGCTTTACAATAAGTATTTTCTTTGTTGTGAATATTAATGTGTGTTTTTCATTTTTTCGATGTACATGTATACAAGTCATCGTGACAACTACCGGAAAGATTCATATAGTTACTTGAAATATTATCACAGCAGTGTTGGTATAAACTTTGAGCTTTTTAGAAATGTACTTTACTAAATAACTTCACAAACATTGACAAAATACTGCAAATAATAGTTTATCAACCAAGGGCATGTCAGTTGCCTATTCATCACGTGTAATGGGAAAGTTAGTAAATCCTCACTGTTTATGAATATTGTTTTTTTTATACAAAATAGGCCGCCAGATATGTGTATAACTTAAATTAAATTAGTGAATTGTATTACATACAATTTTATGATGAAATAATTTCAAATACTTTGCAGTGTCATGTGAAGATGTATCGAGAGTCATGCAGCATAATGTCGCGGGGGCGATTTAGACCCCAACGGATTCGAATTCTGGATCAAACTGGCCCGGAAAGGGTACAAACCAGTGACACAGATTTCCGGGTCGCTGTATAGAAACGTAACTCAGAAAGGGGTTAATATATTACCAACTCTTTTCTCCGGGTCACGCTGACCCGGATGGTGTATGACCCCAACAGACCCAGTTTCCGGGTCAATTCCGGGTCAACACAATTCCGGGTCAACAGATTTCCGGGTCAATTCCGGGTCAATTCCGGGTCAACAGATTTCCGGGTCACTGAATAGAAAGGTGACCCGGAAAGGGGTTAATGTAGTGCCGGCTCTTTTCTCCGGGTCAGGCTGACCCGGACGGTGTATGACCCCAACAGACCCAGTTTCCGGGTCAGAATTGACCCGGAAAGGGTCAATTCTGACCCGGGATTTTTAAGAGTGTAAGCGAGTTCGAAGAGGAACCTCCTTGGTATTGACAGCATGAGCTTGAGTTTTATAATATATTATTCGTTGTATTATAATTAGAGAAAGGGATACAGAGGAAGGAGAGGGAGAGAGGAGAAAATCTTTAGTCGATTTAACAAGTGGGAAGGATGGATACAGGTTCGTACATAGTACATTAAGCATGGATAATAATCTGGCGCTGATATCATTGTCTCGCGCGGTCTTCTGGGCTGCTCTATTTAGCTGCAAAATAATGTCTCGATCAATCTATACTGTCGCTTTGTTTTATGGCGAGTCACAGTGGGAGTGTCCTTGTAGAACATTGCTGTCATTTTACCTCGGCGTCATCTCCATACAAAAAGAGTGCACGTAATAATAGGACACATCACAAAAAGGTATATTACGTAACTAGTTTACATTGACTGCCTTGCACGGAGCAAACAAAAATCTCCCGAAAGTGTGTTCATGAACACGGGTGATGTTGAATACAGTCCAACCCTTTCGATGCTGGCGTTGAAGAGAAATGCAGGCCTAATACATGGAGTTATAACTGCGTACAGAACAGTTGGACAATCGCGGCCCAAATAGAAAAGCGCAGTTATGTAGGCCTACCGATTTCTACTTCCATGCAGCTATTTATAACGAAATGCTGTTACTAGTTGTTTGTGACGACGTATTTCTGGCCTTTCATTCTGGCTGCAAACAAGGCCAATTTCCCTAGTTCAGACCAGGAAAGTAGAGATTTTTATACTTCAATACTCAGACAATGGACATTCTCAGGGCAATGATAGAACTACTGACCTGAAAAGCTGAAGAAAAAAAAAATCAGAGCGACGCATGGTAGTGCTGTGTGTGGCACATAAAATACAGAAATCACACCTTTTGAAAGTGCTCAAAAAAGCAGGAAAAATTTTCTCTTCAGAACTCTGTTTCTTTCATTCAAACAAAGGTGCTAATGTGTATGTTTGTGTGTGCGTGTGTGTGTGTGTGTGTGTGTATGTTAAAAGAATATGATAGGGAGAAGAATAAAACTCCTTAATTTTGTTCATGTTAATTACATCGTAAACATGGACCTTATATAGATGAAATTCAAATAAAGAATATCATTAAAAAAAAATCTGTATGTGCACAGGTTTGTTGTGTAAGCGTGGTGTTTTGTGGTATGTTCGTGGGTGTGTGGAGTGTGTGTTCGTGGTTGAGGAACAAGAATAGTACCACACTATAATAGTTCAAAGGAGTAGGTGTAGGAGGTAAACGGGCGGAGGAAGAAGGGATGCACGGGGGTTGGGGAGGAGGGCCAATAGTGGGTATAGAAAAAAAAAAGCATGAAATGATACATAATAGATATAAAGGAAATTAGGGAAAGATTATTGTTTGTTTCATAATATCATTGATTCTTATTCAATGTGCGTAATGCATATCGATTGAGTAGGAATGTTTCATTCATATATATCCTTATTAGTATCGACGCAATCACACATATTTTTTAATTGGAAAATGATCTAAAAGTATTTGAGTAATAACTATACCTAAAGTTGGGCGGGGCAGGGTGGCAGTTTCATTTTTGAAAATAATCTTCATTTCGATGATAGCATTCTTTAATATGAAATGTCACGTTTCGTATTATTTGTTTTGTACACAGTAACACATTCAGGTAGAATGCATATCAATGAATGACAAGGAAAATAAATAATGAATACCGAGAGAAAAAAATTATTGCCCTGAAAGAATGAATCCATAGTAAGGCATGTGGCAATCATGCATCCCTCGTCATCATTCTAATTCAATACAATATGTATTCATGTTTTTCTTTTTCCTTCTTCTCCTTTTTAGGAACTACAAGATGATGAAGACTCTGCCAGCAAGTCGTCATAGGCTGAAATACTGCACACAAGATGATGGAGTAGGAGCAGGAGAAGGAGATGCAGGAACTGTCAAAGCAATACCTAAGAAGATAAAAAGGAGTCAAGAAGCATAGGAAATCAGCATTTTATCAGCTGTAGGTACCCTACTCTTGCACTCCTGGGGAAAAAAGAGAAAGAAAAAAAGAAAGAAAAACACATGCTTGCTGATTTTTTTCTTCTCTCTACAGACAAGTGCGACATATCTTATGTATTTGGGGTGTACCTGTAAATCCCAAATTTGATTTACATTGTTGAGTAGGCTTTATTTTGAGAATTATGATCCAGGGATACTTCTTTTTGTCAGGGGGTTCAGAATCTAAGATCACTGGCTAAATTTGCTGATTTAAAGTTATCACATGAAACATGGACTATTCAGGCATAAGTTCTCTAAGTATAAAAAAGAAACATGCCACATTGTTCCTGTACTTTTTCAAGAAAAAAACAAACAAATTCAACAGTCAATTCCAAGGTCAATGAATGTCATAAAAACTCAACTCAATAACTCAACCATGGTTGTCAGTTGCTGATGTATGTAGTTCAAGTGCTGTAACCACTCTAAGCAATTAGGTGGAAAGTTGGAGGTATCCTAATTTACAAAATATTGCTACACAGTGTACCTTATGCATTTTTGTAACACTTAATATTTTCCCCATTTTTCTCTTTTTTTCTCTCTTTTTCTTGTTTGTTTAGCCCTTGTCACGCAGTTCACCTCAACTCTTTACATCTGTAACTGCAAGATCGGTGTAGGATGACATTGCTGTCTCTCTGAGACTTGCTGGAAACAAAATGTGACTTTTCAAATCAAGAAAGTGGCAGCTACTCGGGCAAGAAGACATTCAGCAGGCAGCCCTGAAAGTGGAACTTGAAGAAACTGACAGAATTGACTTTTTCTTTCATTTATGTTGGACCGATGCAAGTTTACATGAACTTTACCTACATTTACTATCAACTTACAATGGTTTGATATCTGTTTTCTCATTAACTACAAACACAGCTACTCTTGAAAAACTTGTCATGCTCAAATTTACCTTGCAATCACCCTGTGCCAATTTTTTTTTCTGAAATACCTACATAACAGCTGAAGAATTTCAATGTGCAAGGCTTTGTCATGATTTTACGGCGATAATGCACTGTTACTCTAGCAATGCACATTTATTTCCTCTTTAGAATTTATCCTGCAACTATAAATCAAGTACAAGTGTACCTAATTTTGTCTGAATCGCTACAAAACTGGAGAGGGAAAAAAAATCCACAAGCTTTTTCCCTGTTTTGTGAGGGCCATTACAATGTTCTGTGACAATAGCAACATTCTTTCCACTACAGTTTAGAAATGTATGTTTTGCATAACTTTACCCTAAACTCAACATGTCTACCAAATATTGTTTGAATGACTTAAAAACTGGGGAAGAAAGCTGTTCCCAAATCCTTTACATTATTTTGAGGGCCATAAGTGCTGTTACCATGGCAACACACTTTGCACTGCGCTGAACATGTATGCCAAACTTCTTTTGAATGGATGGAAAACTTGAAAAGAAATTAAAGAGATGTTTTGCCCTAAAGTTGTTGTATAACTTGTACTCTAGCAAAATGGTAGTGATATGACATCATAATTATTTCTTTGTCATTTACAAGAATGTGCAGAGTAAAAACACCTTACATAGGGTGAGAAAGTGTGAGCTATTTCTAGTTTTCTAATCCTAATTTAACTTGACCATGGAACAACTTAGTTTTATAACTTATTAATCACCTTAATAACGCCAGTCTACATCAACAAGGTCTTAATCATTGATAAATGATTGACGAATTGCACAGTGTGTTTCCATTGCCTCGTCTAAACGTATTCAAATGTGATTTTGACAATGATATAGCCAGAAATGTTTGAGCTAGAAAAATGGAGAATGGCCCATATATCCTTGCAATAAATTTTATTGTAGCTGCAAACAAGAACTCATGTTACTGTGCAATTCTGAATTTAGAGGAAAGTGATTGCAGCAGCCAGCATTCTGAGATAGCTCTTTTTCCTTATGCAGTCATATTCTGCTACTGTATAAGTGTTTGGTATTTTATTCATACATACGTGTATTTAAAAAAGTCCTCTGATCTTAACCACTGATCCCCCCCCCGCACACAAAATTATGTTTTGTTTTGTTTTTTATACTTTCTCTATCTGTATCAACGGATAACATTTATTACTGGACTCACCATTGGAGGGTTTGAGTCAGCAAATTGTTTTAGTTAGTTTTGCAACATTGTGGTCTACAATTTACCACTTACCCTTATCTTCAAATTATTATTTCAAAGCAACTCAGTGTTCATTCATTTGTATCTGCCTGATTTACTGATAACATTATTTCTTGCTTATGTCATGTCTGGAAAGCAGAATGTGTGACCAAAATACATGTACACTGGCCTTCAACCTTTTATCTTATTTTTTTTTTCCTTTCACACATTTTAACCAGCACATCTTCTTCTTGTGAAGAATGCCTAAGGTTGACAGCAAGATAATCTGGAATGGACAGAAAATAGACAATGTTGCAGATGAGACCGCCTGTAGTGATATTATTGAGGTATACAATTGACAAGGTTCACACAGAGTTGGACTTTCACTCCAAATGTCTGCTTGACCACAGTATTTTGCAGTGCACGCAGTGTCTCATTAATCTGGATTAAGACCGGTAGCACATTTCAGTGTATCGATCTCCAAGCACCCCTTACAATGCTGGTATGATCATTCTATTTTGATATGTTTCAAAATATGTTTACAGTAGTGTTTATGTACCGGTACCTTCAAGAGCATTGTTTGTAGAGTACGTTAGATTGCAGCAGTTTGCTCTGTGTTGTTTGTTGCAACATGATTTGGGAAATAGTGGCATAGGTAGTTGTCTCATGCAAATTGTAATTGCAACAATCACTCATATAGCTGAACTTCTTGTAGATGTTGACTGAAGTTATTTTTTTATGTGGAAGAGAAATAGAAGTTGCTTAGTTTTGTCACTTTGTGTGCTATTCTTATGAACTATGACGTCCATACTTCAGTGTATGTGAATTGTACAGCACAATTATGATATTGCTTTGGTAAAGTACTAGTAATAGTTTTGCATTTTGTGTGTGCTTTATTTTGACAGTACAATTGCCATTGAAATGATTTCAGCATGCACCTGTATTTTGGTGTACAGCAAGAGTGATCGATGAATCTATATTGAATTTAATGACTTGAATGTGAGATCATTCTCTTTATTCTTGTCACTTTCTGTATATGTGAATCATTACGTGTATATTGTAAATAAGTGTGATTCCCTTACATCTGGATAGTAAACACATACAGAAAACCAGAGTTTTCAAGGGCCAACCTGCAAAACAGGTCAGCACAATATTGTACTGAGTATGTGTTTGCGAAACCACAATGTTGGACTTGCACTATCATGGCTATAGAAAAGCACTCAGAGAATACAGACCTCCGCCAAGCAGTACATTTTCACCTACATTGTGATTTCTACCCATTGTTGTAGTTACATAAATGTTCATAACGTATGCTGAAATGACCCCATTTCCCAATGATCAAGAATCCTTCGACCACCGCCCCCCCCCCGAAAAAGAAAGAAAAACTTTGATCCAGGCAGTGATCCAGATCAATACCAAAATTGCATCATCTCTTCCTTGTATCATCATTAACTTTATTTCTTTGATTATAATGGTATTGTTGGATTCGCATGTAGTATTTTTAAAGTTATTTCACAAACAAACAAACAAACAAACAAGCTTCAACAGACTTTACAAACCAACGTCGCCAAAAACATTCACGAGTACACTTCATTAATGGTTACCGTTCTTATGAACAGACCGCCATAACGTTGTACGCATGCGCACAATGTAAATCGTATGCTACAAATCGCATAGTGTGGGGGTATGCATCGCAGCACCACCTGCGACAGAGGGCAACAGGGCGCGATATCGCTCATTGTCGCATCGCCACGTATCGCAGTAAAAATCGCACAGTGTGAGTCCGCCCTAAAATGTATGCGCGCGCGCAATATATAGTAGTGTGATTTTCGGCCTTCCATACTGGGCTAGAAAGATGGCGCACGAACCGACGGTTTGCTCGTTTGTGCTTCTGGCGATTATGGAGCAATTATGTAAGATTATCTCACGATAATCACAGAATTCCGGATGGAAGTCCTTCATCTGATGATTCTGCGTAAGTTTGTAGCTATTATTTTGATGACAGTTCTCGATAAAAGAAGATTTGAATGCTTTTTGTGTGTCCGGATTCCATGAACGGTCTAGCGTAAGTAACGCTAGTATAGGTTATGTACGGTGCATATTGATATAGCGTAGGACTGACTACTACGCATTGTGTATTGTACGTTGCGTGTAAAGTTACTGTAGTTGTAGCGCCGTAGACTCACTTTGTCATTGGCTCTATGTGCTATCACTTGGCCGTGAGCTGATACGACGTGTAAACCAGTATTCAGAATTTGGTTTATATGGTGGTAATACATTCAGGATTAATTCACAACTCCTAGCTGTAAGATAGAGTTTGATTCATACAGTCTAGTAATTCAGTTTGTTGAGTAAGACTTCAAGACCAGGTGAAGATTCAAAAGTAGACATGAGGTTGGATTCGATACTAGTAATGATGAAGATTAGTGATAATTTTGCTCTGTGGACAGTTTCAGTCTAAATAATGCATTTAGACGTCAGGATGAATAAAAGACTGTCTTTTGTGTTTTTGTGTTTTGACATACGTGCTTTACGTATTAGATTCACAAGTTAGCCCGACCAGACGCTGTTAATACGCTGTGTCGCGCTACGTACGTACAGCGACTGGGCTGTGTATAGTTATTCACAAGTATGTCGTCCTAAAACGGTATCGTGTAGGCTGAAATATTTTTACATTTTTATGTGATATGAAGTGTACGTTATTATAGCATCTTAAGCAGCTCTGGCTTAAGGGAAAGTATTATTGAAGGCAAGTGTATAGTGCCACACGTAGGTATATAATGTGTGATGTAAGTTATTTTGGATTTTCCATTTAACCTTTGCAATTTATTGCATCACTTCACAGCTTGGTACAGGATCACAACCCGAATGCGTCCAGAAGGGTAAAGCTTCTAGGCTTGGAAGATCACAAGTCTGTAAGTCTGGTATAGGGTCTTTACATGTATATTACAGCCTCTAAATATTTTTCTTGTTGATATTGCAACAGTGTACAAAGTGTATTTTACATTGCTATAGTGTATACAGTGGATGGATAATGACATTACGAAGCTGCCATTTCATGATGTGTAGTGAATACATGCATGGATACAAAATGTGTATGTATAATGATGCAGTACAAGACAGTGTACTATTGTTTGTTCAGAAGAAGCAAACCTTTTTGTGTGTTAATGGAGAATTATATACATATACATTCAACCTGTATTGTGATCCAAAAATGTATGTTTGATATATTCATACAGTGTATCATTCATTGTTTCACTTACAGTTTTACCGTTTCACATACATGCGCACACGCACTTGGGCTTGCGCATAGACAGCAAGGAGGAGGAATTGATTAAAGACAAGCTAGAGTGCAACGTTCGACTCGACTGTCTGGAATTTTATTCTTGTTGTGCATGTGTATACGCGGTTAGCTGACTGGATAGGATCTAGTGCTACCGGTACCTAGAAATCTGAGGCCAGCATAATATATATCCCTTATCTGAATGCGTATACTCATTATTACAATCGATTAATAGAGCTATATACTAAACACGTTTAGTAGCTCCGCGGTATTATACCAATTTGACTACACTCACCCCCCTCATAGAACCCATTGCTCCCACGGGCCAACCTTAGTGTAAAAAATGATTAAGTACCATGATAAAATATATGCGAGCAGTTGCGGCCGACGGCGATTCGATCCATATTGTAGGTGCAACTTGTCAAATGAAATGCGATTCTTTCAACGCGGTCTGAGCGTGGAGGCTGATCTCGTATATAATCACAATCGTCTCAACGAAAAGCCCTAACCTTGCATGTGATGATGATAGGTTTTATCAGAACGAGTTGTAGAAGGGTAAATAATAACCTCTCACCTCTTTTCTGCGACAGAATTATCGGAACTAACTTGGAATTGTCCGAAGGTGCACGTGAGCGACTGCAAATCTGCAAGCGGGAACTGCCGGGGTCGTTCATAGAGCCTGCATTGCCAAACAGCAGGGAGGGTGGAGGGACCTGGAGGAGCTGTGGCCTGTTGCATAAAACTTACCGTTGAATTTCAATAGTAACCACCGTCAAAATTAGGCGTCACAGCCAATCAGCATCAAGGATTATAAGCTTTACCGCTAATTTGAATACTTACCGCTAGAAAGGAGCGTTAAGTCCAGCGGTAAGGGTTTTATGCAACAGGGCACTGGAGTAACAGCAAGGAGTTTGAAACACAAATCGCAGCAGTGGTGGTTATCTTGCTGTGCTGTAATCATGACCCTTTCTTGCATAGTCCAGATTCTGGACGTTTTTTATCATTACGCATCCACCTTAGTGCACCGCTCCATAGCTTATCGCGCTATCCCTTGTAACCGCTCGATGCCCCGAAAAAAAAAAAAAAAAAATTTCCAGAATTGTTGGACAGTGCGTAGGTTCAAAAGTTCACATTAGGTATGCTGACGTAATGCCCTATCTCTCGCAAGCTCATTGCGTATGCATGAAACTAAGGGATCGATCACAGAAGAGTTCTGTGGGATCGATCGATCTGCAGCCAGCTGTGTGTGCATTGCACCGTGAATACAGTGCGATCTACAACATGTACAATGTACCATACTATGTACCATAATATGTGCACAGAGATGCCTGTATTTCCGCACAATACACCTTTAATATCACAATAAAAGAAATGCAATGCGATACTTCAGTGAATCTGTATGCATTGTTGCACAGCTGATTCGTCCGACGTTTTTGACTGGCTGAAAGTTATGTTTGGAGTCATCATTCTGTAGGACCTACTTTCACGTGGTGTTTTGGACTTTGTTGTGCCCAGATTCGATGATGACTTGAATATTATTCTTGAGATTGAAAATGGCGAGCTACAAATCGCCATCTCGCCGATGTATGATTTGTGATGTGCCGCTTCTAACGTCCAAACACGACATAAAACTGCAATGATCTCTGTGAAGGTCGTGAGATGTATAGACTTCAAGAAAAGTTGGAAGATTTGTTTGGCGATGTTATTGTTGGTCAAGGGGATCAATATGTTGGGTTTTTTTTTGGGGGGGGGATTGTGCTGCAATCATATATTTCATCAAAGGAAATAATTGGTCAATTATTCTTCATTATATTGTATGATGAAATTTAAGATTCAGAAATTAAAGAAATTCTTTGACATATAGGTACAGTACTTGTGTGCACCTTTTTTCATTATTATCTGGCCCACTAAATAACAATGTAATGTTGTAATGTGTAAGCTCAGGTCTGTGGGATGTGGGTTCTATGAACCGGTACTTAGCTATGGTATACAAGATATCAAGCATATTCAGGGGTGGTGGAGGTGAAGGGGATACATTACACAATTTGTTGTGCAAAGTTTTGAAGTACATTTAAG
Source organism: Diadema setosum (assembly GCF_964275005.1). Lineage (NCBI taxonomy): Eukaryota > Metazoa > Echinodermata > Echinoidea > Diadematoida > Diadematidae > Diadema > Diadema setosum. The sequence goes on along the minus strand of NC_092703.1, from coordinate 28,189,769 downwards.
GAACCGGGAAGTGCCTTATTTGTTCTTTTCCCCAAATGTTAGTAGAGAGCAGTCTAAATGTAAAGAATTGAGCTAAGGTTGTACAACTTTTATTATAAATTGTTATTACCACTTCATGCACTGGGCAGTTACACCGAAACTATTCACTTTGATAATGCCTGTAATAGAGACAATCAGACCAATATCTCTGTTGTAAGAATACCCTGTCACTCAATCTTTCGTTTATTAGTCTTCATGATAATAAAGCTAAAGTAAACCAAGATGAAGACGCTTATGGGTATTTTTGCTACAGAGATATTGGTCAATTTGTGTCTGGCATTACAGAAGTGAACAGTTTTGGTTGAATTGCCCCTCTGCATATATATATATATATATATATATATATATATATCATATATAAATATATATATATATATATATATATATATATATACACACATATATATATACTTATATATATATATATATATATATACACATATATATATATACTTATATATATATTCTTTCTTTTAAATCATACCTGTATTTGCTCAAAATAGTAGCTACATGTATACATTATTATAAGTATTCATATCAAAAGACAGTCTGACAGAGCAACTTGTTTGTTTCTAATTCACAAACATTTAAAGGGAAGCAGTGCTCAGATTTTCACTTTAATGATAATTAAGAAGAGTAAAAAACATAATTTTTCACCAGTTTATACGCGTGGAAATGAAAAACTGTCTCCGTACGCGATTTTTGAAAAATAATTCCTGCAAGCGATCGTGTAAGAGCCGGCAAAAAGATGGTACGTCATGCATGCCCTACTCACCAATCTGACAGCCGTGCCTCTAAAAACCAATTTAAGTGTTGAAATGATTAGTTGCAATTTTATCATATAATGTGAAAGTTTGTGGTTTTATTATTAAACAAAATATTTCAAGCTTAGATATATATAATTCATGAAAAATTAATATTGTTAACATAAATTTATATGTGTTTTTAAACCAAAAATACCATGAACTTGACATCAAATAGGCACGGTCCTTTTCTAGCTTCCGTCCGTGTTGCACACTTCCTAGCGTAGAAACCACTCTCGCGCGCGAATTGTTACCATACTAATGTACACAGTACTCCGTCTAGCTGATTTTGCCGAAGATAACCTGTGCATGAGAGAGTCGAATTCTTCAAAGAAAATATTGTTTGTATCTCAATATTTCTGTTAGTCAGATATCGCCTTTCCTCGAAAAAAAAAAAAAAAAAAAAAAAACTATGACGTGAGCCGGGAAGGGTAAACACAGGGGGTCGTAGGAATATGATTTCGCTCCACTTTGCCGTGCATGTCCAGTCGGCACTGGCAGCAGCTAGCTCAGTGGCACTGTACTGCAGTCCAACCCCGGCTGCAGCCCCACGGTAAATGAAACATTGCTAGCCACTTTCCTTACCTCTCTACGCTCTTTCCCTCGGTTCTCTTCGAAGTCGATGCTCGAGGTGTTTCTGTTTTATAACTCATGTGAGCAAATGGTCGGGATTGCATCTGGCTTCAGGAGTTTTCTCGGTTTATAACCGAGGGCCACAGCCTGCCGGTCCACGTAAAAACATCGGCGATCGCTTCTCAAATGGTCCACGCACAGGTAGGTCACAACACGATATCGAGATTTTGTAGACCCTAAGAAGTTTCTTATGTTCGGCATCGTTGTACCGAGATTTCCCAGCTATACAGCTCACCTTTCACGATACTTTTGTGGGTCTGGGACGGAAAAAAAAAGGATTTTCCTGGGAATTTTTCTGGACGATTCGAGCAAAACTACTGATGTAAGATAGCCTGACCAGACGACGCTGAATGCGGTCGCCCCTATTAGTCCATGGGCCAAAACCCGAAAAATGGGTTATTGGTACCACCTGAGGTGGCAAGAACTTTTTGGTGTCATTTTGTTTGTCGGGCATATAGATATGCTTATCAAGCTATGATAGCATTCCAAATGAGTAGCTTAGTCATGATAAATGAATTTTTAACCAATTTGGTCTCGTTTTTATATCCCTATACTTCTGAATCGAAACTAACCGCTATACAAAGAAGAGCACTGTCTTCTGTATGTCCACAGGTGTTCTGTTGTAAACCCTGTGCGCTTATTCTTTATTCAAGGCAGCGAAGGGAATATCCAAAAGGTTATGATGTCCACAGCTGTCACGCGGTGCGCTTAGTCTTTATCTAGAACAATGTACCGTTATCATATCTAAAGTTCCTAATAAAAGGATTATCTAAACTGTTTTTATACTACCCTCTCAATAAGTACATTAGTTTTAAACAAAAATCACTCTGTTCATTTACAATATTATCTATTATAATGTATTGTGTACTGGTACATTATTTTTGCATTATCTTTCATTGTTGGATGGAAATAAAGCGACATTGGCGTGGTATTAGCGTTTTCAAAGTAGTGTTTTCACCGGAAAAATGATAAATAATTGAAAAATACGGTAAAATTCACGAGGAATCTTTTATTTTTGTTCTTGCTGTTTTAAGATAAAGGGATATGCACTGTATCATAAGCTTTGGATATTCCCTTCGCCGTCTTGAATAAGGACTAAGCGCTATGGACATCATAACCTTTGGATATTCCCTTCGCTGCCTTGATTAAAGACTAAGCGCACCGCGTTTACAACAGAACACCTGTTGACATACAGGAGACAGTGTTCTTCTTTATATAGCGGTTAGTCTAGATTCAGAAGTATAGGGATATAACAACGAGACCAAATTGGTTAGATTAATTATGACTAAGCTACTCATTTGGAAATGCTATCATAGCTTGATAAGCATATCTGTGGCCGACAAACAAAATGACACCAAAAAGGTTTTGCCACCTCAGATGGTACCAATATCTGGCCTGGCCCATGGACTATAAAGTGTACTACAATGCAGGCCTGTAGCTGTGTAGAACCGTGTCTACCTACAATCTGTACGTACTAGAACATGCATGAGCGGCGACAGGGCTGCAGCTGTGCTTGTGATAGACTGGAAAAGTGTGAAGGGCAAACCGCGTACGGGGTATCTACCGTAGATCTAGTTATACCGTCCACACATGTACTGTGCGAATATAATACACAATACATACACACACACACACACACACACACACACACACACACACACACAACGTAGAAACAATGTCAAATACTACTAGTAGTAGCCACCGACGTCTTCATGCATCCGGGTAACTAGGGAGCGTACGGATAACGAGCAGAACACGGCTGGGAAGAGTTGTGCCTCGGTGACGTCTGACTCTCCGCCAGGACTTGCTCATTAGCATATTCACCATGCAGATTCACACTTTTTCAACCAAAATTTACGAGCTTATTTGGTGATTTGAAAGTTTGTTTTCGGTGAAAGTAGTTCATTGGAGGTACCAACAACAACATATTTTTTTAAATTTCGTGAGGACTGCTTCCTTTTAAGGGGGATTTCAGCATGAAATTATGCTTGGGAAATGTGCGGGCCACACAACACACATAAACGCATGCACGCATGTGCACACACATACACTCACATGTTAGCCATTTAATTAAACCCCCCTATTAAACCAGTATTAGTACAAATCACATCCAAACTTAAACATTGTGCTTGTACTTTGTACACAAACAGTGTACAGCTGTACAGTGTAGTAGACTTTACTTTTTTTTCCACGTTTATGGCAGCTGATTATTGGTAAATAAAATTAGATTTTTTTTTTCCTTTTGCAGTGTTGAGGTGAGGTCAGGAAATGCATCATTAATTTTTCACTATTGTACTTTGAAATATACAATGTACAGTGTACATGTACATTGTACATGTGCAATACATGTACTGTTAAATACACTGTGTAGTCTTCAATATTTCATGCACAGTAAGTGCAGACAGTGAAAACAAATAGGACTAGTGTAATTTGAACATATGTATAATTTGTACATTTTTTAATCACATTATTTCTTACGCCTTTATTATAAAAAATTTGGCCATGATGGTAAAACTGTTAATGTTGTACCAACTACCAAGGAAGTTTCAAAGCTAGCATCCCACTCCCAACTGTCAATAATGAATTCAAAAAGTTGTCACTCTGGGAAGGACGTTCAGAATAATTCCTCAGGTGTATTATTGTCTGTATAAAGTTTGATATTCTATGACACCAAATACTCATAAGGAACTGAAATTAAATTTTCTATAGTGAATGATAGTTATTATTATCATTAATAGTTAAAAATATTAGGCATATTTCAGTTGTTTCTCCATGCTCTTGAAACTCCTTCATTATACACTTTCATTGGTACATGTACAAGTACTGTATTACACAATACATTTACTGTATTATTCATGATAGTTCATGATCATTGTTCAACAACAGTGCATTATTTCAAACAAAATACATTGTAAACTGTTTGACTCTGAATTTTGATGTCAGAGAAATAATTTGATATGTCACATTTCAGTCTGATTACCATGTGTAGTAGACTCATTACACATCAAAAACACAGGATTAACACAAACTGGTTACAAGTTATGAAAAAGAAATCGTCTGGTCCCAATGTAGATTTTGTTTTTTAATTTGTTGTCTTTTACATAATTCTTGGTCAAAAAAATAATTGCTTCGAAGTTCAAAAAAGAAAATAAATTCATTGCTTCACAGTTCAAACTACAGGTACAAATATTCATGTGCATAAACAGAACTAGTTTTATTTTTTATCAAAATGGGCCAAAGAACATACTGTACTTCTCATAAATGACTTTGTATGTAAAGAAAGTCTATGTAATTCTTGGTAGTTGTACAACTCAAAAACATACTCTACACATGTGTACACTTGTATGTATCATGCGATGTATAATTACATGTGCTTACTAAGCTACAGTATGTGCAGACAAACGGCATAACAGTTCAATTTTCAAACACACGGAGTGCACCCAAACACCCAAAACACACAGCTCATTCCCACTTGGCATAATTGTCCATGTATGTAGGCCTACATATAATTTACTTCATCACAAAAATACAACCTTGAACTAAAATATTTTAACTTTTCCATAAATCACAATTGCAATATGCACCCATCAACATGTCCAATGAAATGAAAATATTCACGCCTAAAAAAACAAAGTAGGGCCTACAGTATGAAAAGTAGAGGTGTACATTGTATTTGCTTCTATGAACAAGAGCAAGGTACAGTAATTGCAGTGATAAAAAGAAAATTATTGTACATGTAGCATGGAACTGCAAAAATTTAGGTACACCAGGAACCAATGTACCAACCACTCACCATTACAAACCTTAAGGAGGAAAAACACTCACAGTGGATTCTTGTTTTAAAACAATCATATGAATTCTGTAACAAACAATTTTCAAAGCCCAAAGGTACAAGCTACATGTATACGTAACATTTTTCATTAAAAAAAAAAAAAATCTGAGCTACGCTGTACAGCTGTACATGATTCTTCATGTTACCAGTATATCTGATAAGGCCTGAAAATTGAGTACTTTTAAAAAGTGGATATAAACGTCTATATCACTTGGGCATCCACACAAAACCGTACTGTGTACGTTGCTTTAACATCAACGCCCGGGTCATACGCAATGGTTGCTATCAGAACTCAATGATTTCACCATCTGGTGCCGACATGTTGTCGACATGCTGTCCACAATTTCTTTTTGGATATCAGTTTCCGTGTTCCGGTGGTACATATAAACTTATTAACATACCTGTGGCAACCTTCTGGAAGCAGTGCCATAAAGGTCGCATACACTTCACTGCCCATTTTTCTTATCCTTTCACAACATGCACCATGGATCTTCAAGTCATTTGCCAGCCACTTGAACATTTATCTAAATCTCTTGTAGCAGACTTGACAACATGTTTCATATTTTGCTTGTCCGGCAACTGATTTACCCAAACATAATTGTGAAGACCAGTTAAGTTTTCGATGATACCGCGACGCACATCTTTGGTTGCAGTGGCTGTCGGGGCAACAGCGGGAACTGACGACTTGAGTTTCGATCGTAATTCGCCGAATTTTCCATACGCTGCTCGAAATGCTTTGGTGTCTCCAGATGCAGTTCCCCTATTTGAAAAATAAGAAAAAGAAACAGTAAGATTTAAAAAAAAAAAAACATTTTCTAGTCTCTACAATGCATATCGCATAGCCATAAGACTGCATAATTTTAATATATAGATGAAGTATGAGTACATTTGCATATTTAAGCATGTTCCTATTTGAGTTTTTTCTCAATGTATGCACATGAAGAATTAGTTTGTGGGCCACAGCGTGTGTTTCGGTCGCTCCTCTGTGTAGAGGAGCATAGCCACCGAGACACAGGCTGTGGCTCACAGACTAAGGCAGTAGGCCTATGTGTAATTGCATTTGTATGCGAGAAAGTTACAGCATAATCAGTTACTGTACTGTACAAAACAATTAAACCAGTGCAGTTACGGTGTTAACAATTTATCACAATTACACAGGATTTAACTCAGTACACCTAGGGACACTGACAAGAGTAGTAGTATAGGAGCCTGACATGTGTTTGTACCCTACCCCGCCCAGAGGCCAGACATTTAACTACATTTAGTTTTACAATCCTATTTTTTTTTTTTATTCAACTAGGGGTCTACAGTTACAGTTTGTAATTCAAGACAAGAGACACTCAATGAAAGTTGTCTTGACAAATCGATATTTTCAGAAACTGGATTAATGAATAGCTTACCACTTTGTCACGCGGGCCAAGATCCATGGCCCTGCTCATCTGGTCCGAAATTAAAGACTACAAAGGCATGAAAACAAGAGCCACAGCTTTCGGAGAGTCTGGTCCGTCATGTAGATTTAGTTTGCGAAGAAAATCAACGCATAACGGTGCAGCTTGGAACACCACACTATTGCCAAAACCAGTCGGCAGCATGGGCAGGGAGATTAACAAATCATGCCCACGCACGGATGAACGAGTGTATATAGGGACTTCTGGTTCTGCTGCTGCTCCCTGAAACCGTCAACGAATCCAAGCTTCTCAGCAGAAACTTGCTATTCACAAGAATCTAGCGCCTTACGTGTATCTGCATAGGAATCAAAATGTCGAAATCTGTTCAAATGTCCACCAGACAGACAAGGCAGTCGCAAAGTCAAAACCAAGTGTCAAACGACAAGCCGATGAATGCCGCCATGACAGATTTCTCTCAAAATGATGAATTTCTCGCTGCCGTAAAAGACGCAGTCAAACAAGCAGTGCGCGAAGAAATGAAGGAAATCAGGCAGGAACTCTCCATGATGACGACGCAGATTGAGCTCAACGAATCCAGAATACTTTCTCTAGAAGTTTGCAATGACCAAAAGTCAAAGAAAATAGACGAATTGGAGAGAAAACTACTTGAACAAAGAGAGCAAATACATTCACTGGAAAACAAAGCGAAAGAATCGGAGCAATATTCGAGAAGAAACTGTTTGAGGGTATTTGGAATCCCGGAAGTCAGGGGTGAGAATACTGACGATATTGTCCTCAAGCTCGCCAAAGAAAAGCTCGGTATCGAAATCGACATCAATGACATCGACAGAAGTCATAGAACAGGACCCCATCGAACCTCAGAGCGATCGCATGCCCATAACAAAGCAGAGCGTCAACGAGCGCACTCACAAGATCCAGCGACATCGACGTCATCATCGTCATCGTCGTCGCGCGTGAGTGAAGCCTCGTCTTCTTCCAAGGCGGACAGCAAGCTGTATCATCGGCCTATCATTGTCAAATTCGCAACGTACCGTGCACGGCAAGTCGTCATGAAAGCTAGGCGCAAACTCAAACAATCGGGAATCTCTATTGCAGAGGATCTCACAGCATCAAACTACAGAATTCTCAAAACAGCCAGACAATCCAAAAACGTCTCTGCTGCGTGGTCTCAAGACGGCAGAGTATATGTTACCATTGCTGGGAAGAGTGAAAGGAAGCACGTGACCTCTCTCCAGGACGCGCAAAATTTGTAAACATGTAAAAAAAAAAAAAAAAATCACGTCAGACCAGATGAACAATGGGGATGCTTGTTGTCATTTCTGTTTATTCTTCCCACTGGCGGCACTTTTCTGTTGTTTTAACTTTTAAATCGATTGATTTTTTTTTTTTTTTTGAAGTTATAATCTAGTTGTGTTGTAATTCAGTTGAATTTATGGGTAAAGATTTTTTATGTGGTTTATGTAACAAGTCAGTAAGGGTAAATCAAAAAGGTTTGAAATGTACGCATTGTAAGAAATGGGTTCATATCTCATGTAATGGCATCGCAGAGAAGCTGTACAATGATGTAACAGAGCAGTTTGTAGGCTGGGAATGTCGTAAATGTACTATGAGGCGTATGCCGTTTTACGGTGAACAATATCATGAATATGAAAAGAAAACTGCAAGTGCATGTAATCAGAAAAGGGATAACTCAGAAAGTGTAAAGAATGAAAGTTTAAAAATTTCGCATATGAGTCAGAATGGGCTAAATTGTGCACATTTAAATGTTGTGAGTTTAATGAAGAATTTTGATGAGATTAAAGCTATACTTTGCAGTAATAATATTCATATATTTGCTATAAATGAAAGTCGGCTTGATGAAAGTATTCATTCTTCGGAAATTAAAGTTGACCATTATAGATTGATTCGGAAAGATCGTAATAGGCAAGGCGGTGGTGTTGCTGTATACATTCATGAAAGCTTGAATTACAAAGAAGTATCAGATCCCTCCATTAATGAGTTGGAGGCGATATTGTTATTGGTTGATGTTACAAAATGTACACCCCTACTTTTTGCGAACTGGTACAGACCTCCTAATTCAAAATGTAATATTCTCTCTGTGTACGAAGATATGTTGGTTTTTATTGAAGGGTTCGGAACACCTGTGATTTTGATGGGAGACATCAATCTTAACATTATGCAACAATCATTAAGTACTGATTGCCGAAGGTATTGTGAGATAAATGAAATTCATGATCTTCATCAAATTAATACATGTGAATATACGCGTATATCTCCTGATTCACGGTCTCTCATAGATCATATGTTGTGTGGTCAACCTGATAAGGTAATATCTTGGGGTATACATGACGTGGGATTCAGTGATCATTCTCTGAGCTATCTCTCATGGAAAGTAAAGCAGATGAACAATACAAATAATTATGCAAATGTGATCACGTTTAGAAAAACTTCTGGTGTTGATATTAATGCATTTAAAGATGAAATGCGGTCACAAAATTGGTCTGAAGTAGAAGAATGTGGCTGTTTAGATGATGCAGTGTCTCAATGGGAGAAATTGGTAATGGAAGTTGTAGATAAGCATATGCCAATCAGAGTCAAGAGAGTAAAGAAGAAACACTCTCCATGGATTAATGAGTTTATTTTTGAATTGATGAAGAAACGGGATAAATCGAAAAAGAATGCGAAATTGCACAACAGGGTCGAAGACTGGAGAGAATATAAGAAAATACGAAATAAAGTTACGTTGGAAATAAAAAAAAAGCAAAAAAGAAATATTACGTTGAAAAAATATGTGACAGTCAAGGTCGTGGGCAATCTTGGAACATCCTCAAATTATTCATGCCTACTAAGTCTTCAGAAATGGTTCATATTGTTGGAGACGGAAAAACTATAGCTGAGGAATTTAACAGTCACTTCTCAAATGTTGCCAACTCTGTTCTTTTTGAGGAAAACGAATCGCAAGATATCCCACTAAATTGTATGAATAGAAATGGAAACTCATTTGTATTAAGTCCAGTGAGGGAAAGAGATGTATTTAAAGAAATTTCTGCTCTTGCAAACAAAAAGTCAGCCGGCATTGATGGTATAAGTTCTTATGTTCTGAAATCATGTGGCTTGGAGCTTGTTAAAGGTATAACGTACATCATCAATAGATCGATTCGTGAGGGACGAGTTCCGAAGCGATGGAAAATAGCAAAGATCACACCATTGTTCAAAAAGGGAGATAAATCCGATCCCGATAACTATAGACCTATTTCTCTCTTACCATGCGTCTCGAAACTCTTAGAAAAAATCGTCCAACGTCAACTGATCCGATTTGTGTTAGACAATGACATTATCACTCACCATCAGTCTGGATTTCGAAAATTGCACTCGACAAGCACTGCTGTAATTAAGGTAACAGATGATTGGCTTATGTCACTTGACCATGGCATGTACACTGGAGCTGTTTTTGTTGACCTCCAAAAGGCTTTTGATCTGGTTGACATTGACATTCTACTGGAGAAGCTTGCTTCTACCTTAGGACTTAAGGGTAAATCCTCAGACTGGTTTCATAGCTATTTAAAAGGCAGACATGTAAGAACTGCAGTTAACGGTACGTTATCATCAGAATTACCGATGACTCATGGGGTACCACAAGGATCTATACTTGGTCCGATATTGTTTTTGTTATTCATAAACGATTTGCCAAATTGCTTCGATAAATGTTCGAAACATTTTTATGCAGACGACACTGTCATCTACTATTCAAATAGAGATCCGAAAATAATAGAACATGTACTTAATGAAGAATTACAGAAATTAAGCGTGTGGATGAATTATAATAAGTTGAAAGTAAACTGTTCAAAAACTGTCTCTATGTTAATCGGCACAAAACATATGCTTCATAAACATAGTACACTCAACTTAAGAATAAAGAACAAATTTATATCTCAAGTTGAAAGTTTCAAGTATCTAGGCATTATCATTGATTCGCAGTTAAAATGGGACTTACATATTGGGCAATTGTGTAAAAAGATTAGTAAGATGATAAGTTTTTTGGGCAGAGTGAGAGGATTCGTCAACGAATCAACTATGAAATTACTGTATAATTCCGTAATTTTACCACATTTTGATTATGGCGATATGATCTGGCACTCAGCAGCCAAATCCCATGTAGAAACGTTACAGAAACTACAAAACAGAGCAGGCAGGATAATACTCAAAGTAAAGTCGTCTGAACATAAATCAATAAGTGAAATTCATGATAATCTGAAGTGGGAAACTTTACAAAGTCGCAGCACAAGGCATGTTTATTTGATGATGTACAAAATTCTTCATGAAATGGCACCTACTTATTTACGTGATAAATTTATTTACAAAGAAATTGGTTACTCTTTAAGACAATGTGAGAAATTGATTTTACCGAAACCTAATTCTCAAAATTGCAAACGTACATTTTTATATCGTGGTAGTACATTGTACAATGATCTACCGTTGTCTATTAGACAGTCCAGCAGCCTTACTGATTCCAATAGAGAAATCAAAAATTGTATATGTAGATTTTGAACCGTAAAATAGTAGAATTATTGAAAATGAATTGATGAATATACAATGTTGTATGTATTTACATGTATATTACCCTATGTCACCAGAGATCTAAGATGAGTCGGGGGGGGGGGGGAGGGAGGGGGTGTTTAAGGGATTGTTTTGTGATATGATTTTAGATATTATGTTTGGTATGAATTAAAGACATGTTAGTTATTATATGTTTATAAATCTTGGACCCCTGGAAGAACAGATCTATCATGTTGATAGATCTGAAATGGGCTATCCACCGGTACATGTTATCATCATTGTCACATGTCAACTTGTTTTCATTGTATTTTGATACTTCAATCTTGATTCATGTTTTAGTTATGTCATGTTCAACACTGTTTATCTTGTATATGATTTTATTGTTTCGGAAATAAAAACAAACAAACAACATTGAATGCTCTTCTCAATATCACTGTCAGAAAAGCGACGCGCAGACGCTGATGTTGACATCATTGATCATGTAAACAAGATTTGGAGGAAATATTTGAAATGCTGCACAGATTTTGGTCGGAAAACGCAAGACTCGGAATCAATACGAAAAGCACATTGCACAAGCTGTACACGCGATCCGGGGATCCCCGATCGAGAAGTAATAGCCACCTCGAAATTGACATGTACGATAGGTCACGATGCTTTAAATGGGCGAATATCTGTTCTATGCATATTTATCAGATTTTTCATTTGTAATTTCTAAATTCTTTTTTTTTTGCAGAAAAATAGATTTAAAATGTTAATAATTGTGATATTTATATTTCAATTCATAACAGTTATGGGAACGAGTATAAGTTACGCACGGTTTATGCACGTTCTAAGTTCATTCTCTTCTTAGGATCTCTAAGATATATCATTTGAGCAATTTTTAATTAAAAGAAATATAATTTGGATATTCCATTAATTTATGTTGAGATTAATACAAATATCGGCGTAAAATACGTATGTTATATTGGTAAATGCGATGTACTTGTTTTGCAATAAGAGTACAAGATTAGAGATCGATCGACTTTTTTCGATCCCGCAAATTGCCTGGTGGAAATGATTGACGCGATCTCATCGACCAATCAGGATGCTCGAAATGAATGGGGGGGGGGGGGGCAACTCTCCCCGAAATATTTCGGGGAGACTTGGCAAACCAGACTGGACTGTTTTGGAGGTAGAGATGCGTGCATGCGCGGTAAATTAATACACGAGCGTACGGCGGGGTATACGCGTGCTGTAGCGGTGTGTGCGCGCGGTAAATGATCACACAACACGGTCCAGACAGTGGACTATTTCTTCCATCGTCTAACTGCTGCCGTCTGCCTAGCCTGGTTTCCAGTCTTATTTGTTGTCGTTCTTCCAATGACGATGACATCACAACGAATAGTACAATATCATACTGATTTATTCACGCACGAAAGAGCTAGCTGTTTAGGTTTTCGCGTCCCGTCTCGGATATACTTAGAATTTGGGTGTGAACAGTCCAACCATGGAGCTATAGTAGCTCCATGGTCCAACAAGGCGAGACAGGTGGGACTAAAGGAGTATACGTGCCTCGATTTTAGTCCACATGGAAATATGGAGCAGGAAGATTGTTCCCTTGCACCTCTCTTGTCCGAGGTCGCGGATGCCCGGGCACCCTCATATAGCATATAACACTATACATGTATCATGTCATCGTCAGGAAAGGAATATATTTGCCTCGAGTGTTTTATGTATATCCATTGATTTTGTAGAAAAGTTCGTTAAGTCAATGACGCCTCTGTTGGCTAGGGTACCCCAGACAATATATATAAAAGAAAATTAGTTAATTGGATTCAGTTATGCCGTATTAAATCATCGTGTTAGGTTCAGGCGAGCTCATCCGACAGTAAGGTTAGGTTAATGATATTCAGGAATATGATTAGGTGTTAGGGAAGTCTTAATTTAGTAAGTAGAAATAGATTGTGTTGTGAGGAGGATTTTTGATGCATACTTCTGTCTGAGCCACGTGTTAATCGATTTCAGCAGTTTATGTATATCACGTTAGGGAATATTAGGCAGAGAAACATCTTGGTTAGCACACAAAATTGAATCAGCGTCGGCGAGCAGGACTGTCATGCAGGGGCGACTACCGGTACGAGGGACGAGCGTCGCTAGCTGAGCCACACCTGCTGAGCCACACCTGCTGCAATAGCCACACCCGCTGACGACCTGCGGTCTACCAGGAACGACGCTGGCGCTATACCAACTACTAAAGGGGGGACACGAACCCGGAACCCAGAGCAACATAGCCAAAAGTTACGTGTTTATTTATATGTACTTTATTTTGTATCTGATATTTTCACATCAAAACGCCAACTTTTGTATCGAAACCAAAACTCGATTATTGAAAACATTGATTTAACTGTCCTTGATTTGTTTCCATTTGAATGCTTACGTGTCAAAGAAGCAAAGTAAATTAAAAAAAAAAGTTGCTCATGTGACAGTCATGCTTCATCGGTGAGATTTTAAAGCTCTGTAACGACTAAGCTTGTGTACCACATGATGCTTCGGAATGATAATATGTCGTCAGAGAACTATATTACACTCGCTCGAGGCGGGCATGCAATTTACATTCGAGCAATATCCCCGGTGAACTTCGTCCTCAATATTTGTATATCTCTCGCGTGACTCGAATGTGGGGTACAAATAAATCACACATAATCATGGCAATGTATGGGCCTACGTACATGGAATTCAGTGACGTACATGAATTCGATTGTTTGTTTGTTTTTATTTCAAGCATCATCTTGTAAAGGGTATTTTTTATGTAGAGTTATAAATTAAGATGTACTGCTTACTTATTTATCCAAACCAGGGGTGATATTATAAAAATTGTATTCGTGTTTTGTTCAAATAGTGGTGATTCAAAGTTCCTTTGGATATTATGTACTCATGTAAGCGTTATGTATATTACTTTGTATTACTTTATATGGAAATAAAATCATTTTGAATTGAATCGAATTGAAGGAATTGATTTGAATTGAATGATGAAACATATGAAATTAATCATGTAAATAACGAACATTGTTACGATTGGGCAACACTTTATTGGCCATAAATTTAGAAGGTCAATATATCAAGTCAAGCCCTATCGATCGATGATATTTCGGCCTTATACGATTATCATTATACATGTAGTGTAACTGGCTGAAACGTTTGGTGGACTTTGTACCTTTAAAAAGCAAAAGTGAAAACGGAATGTAAACTACTGAGAAGGAGCGGCGGGGTTCAATAACACCAGCTCAAAAATACGTCAAGCAATAGCTTTAGTGGCAGTCCTTCTGGATAATTTTTTCGGTTGATTATTGTTAAAACAATAGAAATTTTATTCGTTAATGGAATTACTGTACACATTTCTTTTTTTTTCTTCGAATCATAATTATACATTGTAATCCATATATTGATGTTGTTACGGAGGTTAAATTGGACTAAAACAAGACCATCGATCACTACAATTAACCCAGGTTACACTAAGGTGTGTGGTTGGTTCAAAATTGAATCCATCTAATTATATCCATAGCAATGTTTTCTGTGATATTATTGAAAAGACGTTTGACTTGTGTTTGAAAATATATGAATTTTGTGTCTTTTTTATATGCTGTTTATCATTGTTATTTATAGGTGTCTATGTATAATACATCTTTTATTATATTATAGGTTTTCCCGGTCAATTTCATCATTTTGTCATTCAACTTCATTAATGTGCATTCAAAATTCACACAGCGCACGCGCGCGAAAATATTAGGGCATTCAAATTCAGAATCCGAGTGATCAATTTCATTTATTAGCGTTCTATTTGGTTTTCGTGAAATCAAATTCACGATTGGGCATTCAATTTCAAAATGCGAGCACCGACTTTCCTACTCGTGCATTAAAATTCACGCGATAGTCATGTGATAGTCCCAATGAGCTTGTTTGGAGGGTTCAATTTTATTTTCAGGCAATCAAGTTCCTACTTCGTGCAATCAATTTAACGAGGAAATTGGAGTAGACGTTTTAAGAAAGGAGAAAGGGCAACACAACCAATGAAGGCTTGTATACAGTGTAATTATGATTGTTTACAGGTCCTACATTGTTCTCTCTTCATGTATTCTTTGTTTTTCATCTCAATAAATTTCAAATTGTATTGTCCAATGATCAGCAGTGCATCCAAACAATACAACGACAATTTCATCATATTTCTTGATGATACTGCATGCTGCAACGCCCCAACACCAACCACATAATGACAATTCATCAATTTAAAGACAAACTGACACACAATGATCTCACATAGTCCCGCAAATGTAAACCAATAAGACAGCAATACACAACAAACAAGACGTATAAAATGTTCATGTATCAGTTTCAATGATAGTCGAAATTGTTTTTTTTCCCTCCAAGGTGTCACCCAACCCTCCGTATAATACTCGTCTGTAGGTCTTTACAGTGCCTAATGTTTGTTTGTTTGTTTCATTTTCCATCGAAGAGGATGGCTGGATAACCCATATTCAGCTGCAATAGCTGGTCTTCCATATGGGGTCCAGTTGGATGTAAGCCTTAAACACCCTGCTCTTTGCGATGAATAAATGAAGTGGGATCTTTTACGTGCGTGATGAGTTGTGACTCTCTCACACATGGGACCTCCATATTATGTCCAATCCGAGGGTGCCTGTGAGATATTCTTTTTCGCTATTCTTAGCGCGAGTTCAAAATTTCAAATGAACAGGTGGACCTCTACTGCAAACTAAATAATCATCATAAATCCCAATACAGTTGAACCTCTCGTATCCGGACAAGTCGGGACCGGGGCTCATCCGGATAAGGGATTTGGCCGGATACGGGAGACTCAATGCTTTATACATGTACATATACATAAACATGTACTGATGTAGCCCATTGTAGTACCACATGTAGTAATGTGTATACTGCAACCTTTTCATTGTTACACTCAGTAACAGACCCCAAAATAGAGGTTCGTGTTTGCAAGAATGAAATCATTTTCTTTTATAAATTCTTGGGATGATTTACCTAAATAATTATTAAGAAATGTATCAAGTATATGTAATTAATGTGTGTTTGTGTAGGAGTTCTCAAGGAGTTGGGAAACCCCCTTTCCTCCCGTAATTATTAAAAAAAGAAAAAAAAATCACGGCGAGATTGCGTCCGGATAATAGAGAGATCCGGATAAAGGGAGGCCGGATAATAGAGGTTCAACTGTATATTCAAAGCCAAATGAAAAACGCATGCATACGCTGCCCCAAACTAACTAAATTCAGGACTTCTTTTAAATTGAATGCAGGTATTTGGAACACGGTTGCCTATTCACGAATTTGAATGACCGACGAGATTCCGTCGCCAGCTTGACATGAATTTGAATGCTCATTGATGAAATGCGTGCTCCTCTCTTAAATCTGAATGCTCCGATAGTGAATTTGAATGTTCCGATAGTGAAATTGAATGTTCCCATAGTGAATTTGAATGCTCCGACAGTGAATTTGAATGCACGGATAGTGAATTAGAATGACCGGATTTTTTAATATTGATTGCATGATTCAGTGCTGCGAGCGTGGAATGCGAGAAATCGAATGCTCGGAATAGGAACTTGAATGACAAAAGCATGAAATTGACCGGGAAAACCTATATGATATAATTTATAAGTTATTATAATTATAATTATCATTATCATTATCCACTATATGTTATATATCATAAAATCATGTTGTAATGTATATTGTATTTTATATGTTATGTATCATGTCTTATTCATAATTGCTGAACAAATACAACAAAACGCCTTTGATCGTTCTTGTTTGTCAGCGAGTCTTTGCTGGTTCCGCAACTGGAAAGGACACAATGTAGTGTGAACATAGTTGTAGGAAACAGTGTGAAATCTCGTCACACTGTAAAATTCGAGCGTTTATACATTAAGAATCATCAATTTACAGTGTGAAACAGAACATTACTCTGTGAACTCTCTAAAAGAAAAAAAAAACACAATAATTAAAACTGAAATCATCTTCACACTGCTATAAATTCGAGTGTCTTCACATACTCGACCATGTATGAAGACATTGTGAATACCTTGTGAAACACACACGTGTTTTTTGTTTGTTTGTTTTTTCCAGCAGGGTTTGGTCACTAGAACCTTAAGTTTTCTGATCTGCAAACGAATTGCCTTTGGGTATTCTGTATACATGCAAGTATTTCAAGGAGATATACCGTTGGTATTCTCTCACTTTGGGGGTTGCTATCTTCCAAAACGTAACAAGCAAACTCAGAATGGGTTAACCAAAAGAAATATTTTGGTCTGAAAAGTCTAATGATCACAATTTACACTCATGAATCCTACAGTATTTCCTCATGATATTGTTGAGGTGAAAACTGAGGCATAACGATCATGTTCAAGTTGACCTATATAATAAGTTTGTTAAAATACCCCCCCCCCCCAAAAAAAAAAAAAACAAAACAAAACAAAACAAAACAAAAACAAAACAAAACAAAAACAAAAGACAAAACAGAGTGCAGTGTTACTATATATACTCTTGGAATCAAACAGAGAACAAGTTACACGCGTTTTCTCAGTGAAGAGGTAATCACAGTCTGGTGTAAGTGATTATGTTCGTTGCCTAAGAGTTACCTATAATACCGCGGATATCTCATTGACATGACTGAGTAGCGAATGTTTGCGAACGTAGCAAATTCTATAGGTTTCGTCGAGGTTTGTAAGCAATTGCAAAGTAATTTAATTTGAACACTTGAAAAAAAAATAAAGACAACAAAAACTGTTTGCGAATTTGACTGCAACTGTTTACCAATGTGATTGTGACTGTTTTCGAACCCCGACGAAACCTAGAATTCACTTCGTAAGCATTTGCTGCTTAGTGACATAGGAAGTCTCCTCGATTGTAAGAAATTTTAACAATTCTTGTATATTTTAAATCCTTCCTTTTGTCCAATTTGATGCCTCCATCCCACACGAAGCAAAAACATTTGGCACCGCAAAAACAATACATATGTTATGATAATGTATTATGTTAAAAACATGGCCAGCAATTAGCATTTGTGACAGTATCCAACATACCGTGTCATATAAACGAGTAGGCAAAACTTACTATCACTACAGAGTACATTTTGAAATTGCCTATGTCATATTGCATGGGAGTTATCCCTCCCCCTCACTCTACTCTCTCACCCCAAGTCTCCGGTTTATTCTATCTTTATGATCTACTAATGATGTTATTTGCACTATGAATATTTTGTTTGATTTGCAGAAATAATGATCTTGTTATTTGAAATTTAGCTGATTCGCTTTGTGCAGAACATTCATATAGGCCTAATCGATTTTTTCCACATTTCGATTACCGTACTTAGCCCGTATAATAGGTCTCATATAATAATAGTGCAGAGGTTGCTTCCAAAAGATGCTAAATCCATCATTTTTAAAAGGATTTGGCGCCTTTTTGGTTGAAAGCTATTCTGATTCTTTGACAGAGCCAGTCATTGATTTGG
The DNA here is from genome assembly GCF_964275005.1 of Diadema setosum. Classification (NCBI taxonomy): domain Eukaryota; kingdom Metazoa; phylum Echinodermata; class Echinoidea; order Diadematoida; family Diadematidae; genus Diadema; species Diadema setosum. The sequence goes on along the minus strand of NC_092703.1, from coordinate 28,170,984 downwards.
GGATATAGGAGAGCGATAGAGAATCAAGGCACATCTCCAACAAATTAGCATACGCCTGCAATTCGCAAAGAAATTTCCAAACTGTCACTCGGTGATGATGGAGGATGTAGCTTGTGAATTTTGATCTTTTCTTTTTCTTTGGTTTTGGGTTTTTGTTGTGTTTTGTTTTGTATTTTTGTTTGTTATGACATGTCATAAGAAAAAAGAATATCTATATTAAATGGAGCTGTACTTTCAGCATGACAGTGCTTCATAAGAAAAAAAGAATATTTAACACATCGTGATACACCCAAATAAAATCGAAATACAACCAAATGGAATGGATATTCCTTTTAATCACTTCCCCTCCCCCTCCCTCTCCCAATTACCCTTCCCCTCCCTTCCCCCTTCCCCGTGGACATCTGGCTCCGGGTTCTTCCATACTTACTTTCAAATTTTCCCATTTACTGAAATGAATGGTTAAAGTTCCTCTCATTGATGCTAATTTCTTTTCCTCAAATCTATCCTCTAAAATCTTATTTTCTATTTCATTGTATGTAGGCGGCTTTCCATATTCTCTACTTTTAAAAATCAAATATTTAACCAAAATTAAAATATGATTTAACATCTGGTGTTTTCCCCTATCATCCTTCCACCCAAACAGAATTTCTTCCCAAGTACAATTTCTTAAATCAACATCCTCTGTCATTTTTTCACATAATTCCCGGATTAATTTCACATGCTCACAAGTGTAAAATAAATGTTGGTATGTTTCTTCTTCTTTTTCACAAAAAGAGCATAAGTTACTTACAGTAAAACCAAACCTGAAAAGATCGTGATATGTATAAACAATACCATGCATCAGTTTAAACTGAAACTCTCTTAATCGGCTATTTAATGTACATTGTCTTGGCCTTAAAAAAATGTATTTTGTATCTCCTTAACAGAAAACCCATAATTTTGATTCATTCTATCAAAAATTGATGCTGCACTTTCTTTTTCCTTAAGAAATTGCAAATACATTTGTTTTGATCTTAAATTGCTAATATCAATTGTTTTCCCTCCTGTAATATAGGTTTTCCCGGCCAATTTCGCACTTTTTTCAGTCCAATTCCTAATTGCTGCATTCAATTTAGCACAATTTAGCCTAGACGGCATGTTCGATATTTCAATTTTATAATCTTTTCATTCAAATTCATTTTGGAGCATTCAAATTACCTTTTACATCATTCGAATCAGCACTTTTTCGGTTCAAATTCGTAAAACAAGCACCATTTCGCAAATCGTTCATTCAATTTAGCACGATATAGTCACGTGATCACGTAAACGCTGCGCTCGTTCATTCGAATTCATTCTTGGGCATCCAATTTCGCATTTACTGCAGTCAATTTAGCAGACACGTTTATGCTTTTATTCTGATATCACCTTTGCAACAGTACTTTCAAAATAAGTGTACGTGTTTATAATGTTCGATAGCATTATTTCATTCACAGATACATTGATCTTAAGTTTGTTTTGTCAATAATTGGGAGAAGGAGGTTTCAATTTTCATGATTATTTCTTTCATCTGCATGTTTCATTATTTTCATTTGGTGGGTGCTAGATTGCGTTAATTATTATTGGGAATAAATAAAAGTTCTTGGATCAGCTCTAGACAACAATTTGTCAAGGTTATTACCCTCAAATGCTTCTATGATTCTTTCCCTGTTTTCTTGAGAGATACGCCTGTATCTAACTCGTGCTGCCATGACTGGACATAAGAAAGTGATGTGAATCTATGGTACTGGTGCAAGCATGGCATGTATAGTTCTGATAACATGTATGGTAGAAGAGGGGCGTTACAGAACAACAAATTTGAGTTATTTAGGGTCAAAGATACCTTTACTATATACTTAACAGTGTGTGGATGAAACAAAAATTCACATTTACATACACATAAATCACGGTTCTCACCTTTTCAAAATAGAAATAACATTACGCCAATTTGAATGAACATATTTGGAATTTGACTGCCCATGGCATACGCGAAATTGAATGACTGAAATACCATTTTCCGCCAGTGCTGGCGAATTTGAATGACTGAAGAGCACGTGCCAATTTGAATGCCCGTTTTACGAATTCGAAAGGCACATGTGCGAATTTCATTGACCGAAATGCTAAATTGAACGAACAAGTTGCAATTTTGAATGACAGAATGTGCAGTGACGAGGATTTTCGCTAAATTGAATGAACCTTTTATCAAATGGACTGACAAAAGTGCGAAATTTGCCGGGAAAACCTATAAAATCAGTTTCCAAAATATCTTTTTCTTTTTCTTTCATATTTCTCCTCCAACCCATCGGTATTCTTTTTTTGTTTTTCCATAATCTTTTATTGATTCCATATTCAATACAATTTCATGATAAATCGAATCACATGTATTACAGAATCCACGATTCAACAAAACACAATTATAATGAAATCAAACCAAGCTGTACTTTCAGCAGAAACAGTGCATTCGTAAAGAATATACAATGCACCGAAAAAAACCAAAACAACAACATACACTGCTTACTTACTTTCGTTAAAATCAAATGGAGCTGTCCTTTTAGCATGACAGTGCATTCATAAGAAAAAAATAATATTTATATTAAATGGAGCTGTACTTTCAGCTTGACAGTGCTTCATAAGAAAAAAAAAATTAACACATCAATATACACCAAAATAAAATCGATATACAACCAAATGGAATCGATATTCCCTTTAATCATCCCCACCCTCCCCCTCCCCCTCCCTCTCCCAACTACCCTTCCCCTCCCTTCCCCCTTCCCCGTGGACATCTGGCTCCGGGTCCTTCCATACTTATTTGCAAATTTTCCCATTTACTGAAATGAATGGTTAAAGTTCCCCGCATTGATGCTAATTTCTTTTCCTCAAATCTATCCTCTAAAATCTTATGTTTTATTTCATTATATGTAGGCGGCTTTCCATATTCTCTACTTATAAAAATCAAATATTTAACCAAAATTAAAATATGATTCAACAACTGGTGTTTACCCCTATTATCCTCCTTCCACCCAAACAGAATTTCTTCACAAGTACAATTTTTTAAAATCAACATCCTCTGTCATTTTTTCACATAATTCCCAGATTAATTTCACATGCTCATAGGTGTAAAATAAATGTTTGTATGTTTCTTCTTCTTTTTCACAAAAAGAGCATAAGTTACTTGCAGTAAAACCAAACCTGAAAAGATGGTGATTTGTATAAACAATACCATTCACCAGTTTAAACTGAAACTCTCTTAATCGGCTATTTAATGTACATTGTCTTGGCCTTAAAAATATATTTTGTATCTCCTTAACAGAAAACCCATAATTTTGATCAATTCTATCAAAAATCAATACTGCACTTTCTTTTTCCTTAAGAAATTGCAAATACATTTGTTTTGATCTTAAATTGCTAATATCAATTGTTTTCCCTCCTATGATAAAATCAGTTTCCAAAATATCTTGTTCTTTTCCTTTCATATTTCTCCTCCAACCCATTGGTATATTTTCATAAATACATCTGAACAAAAAAAAAAAAATGTCTTTAACTCCTAAACCTAATTCTCTAAAATAGCTATCACATTTCAATTCACCATTATTTCCTAACATATGTTTTAATCTATAAACTCCCTTTTTATGCATATTTTCATCATATGTACAATTTCTATTTAATCGTATATATTTATTATTAAATATTATGACATTACCACTTTACAAACTATTACTAACATTATTACTAACATTACTTCTCATTTGTTTCGTATTTACCCACACTTCTAATAAATCCCTATAAAATAATGGAGCTGTCACTTTCAACAGCACTGGTAAATAATCACACAAAAATATAAATTCTCCTATGTCTCTCGTAACAAAATTAAAATATTGCTTCCATTTCATATTTTCATCTTTATCAAGAAGTTTCTTAACCCACATAACTCGCTGTGCTTTAACTAAATCAACAAAATTCATTATTTTTAACTCACCTTGTTTATAATCTAAAAACAGTATATTTTTTCTAATTTTATCTCTTTTTCCTTTCCATATAAAATCAAAAACCAATTTGTCTAAAGAATCAAAAACCCACCTGGGAACTGGAGTGAGAGAAGCTCGATATATAACTTTTGAAAAAATATGTACTTTAAGTAATTGAATCTTTCCCATCAAAGTTAGATCTCTTTGCTTCCAGAAATTCAAAAGAACTTTTATTTTACTCAAAATCTCTTAATAATTCATATTTTCCGTCGTTCCCTCATCTAAAGAAAAGAAAACCCCAAGTATCTTCACAAAATCAACTGTTTCTCCAAAATTAATATCTAATTTCAAATGCTGATATGATCCCAATCTTAATATTTTAGTCTTATCCATATTTACCTTTAATCCCGACATTTTTTTCAAATTCTTCAAACAACATCTTTAACCTGTAACTTGATTTCTCATTACGTATAAAAGTAGTCATATCATCTGCACATAAAACTAATTTAATTTCCTCATCTCCAAACTTTATTCCTTCTACAAAATTATCTCTTTGTAATCTATGCGACATAATTTCCATGCATAAAATAAATAAATAAGGAGACAGTGGGTCACCCTGTCGAACACCTCTCTCCACTTTAAAACAACCAGTAGAAACCCCCTCATTCAAAACACAGCTAAAAGCATTTGTATACAAAACTTTTACCTACTTTTGAAATGACGGGCCAAATCCGAAAGAAAGCAAAACCTTTTGAAGAAATTGATGAGAAATAGAATCAAAATCCTTTTCAAAATCTATAGCCAATAAAAACCCTGCTAAATTATGATAAGACGTATGAAATATCATATCATCTATAATTCGAATGGCTTCCCCAATATTTCTTCCCTCAATATAGCCTACTTGATCTCCCAAAATAACTTCATTCAAAACTTCCTTTATCCGTTTAGCTGAAATCTTTCTTAAAATCTTATAATCTACATTAAGAAGAGATATCGGTCTATAGTTCTTCAATAAAAAAGGATCTTTCCCATCCTTAGCAATTAACTTAATTACTGCTTGCTTCTGTGAAGATGACATTTCCCCTAATTTATATGCCTCATTTAAGGCTTCTCTTACTACTCCTCCGATCTCTGGCCAAAATGTATTATAAAATTCAGTTGTCAGACCATCATTCCCCGGCGATTTATTTAATTTTAATTCTTTTAATATCTCTATACACTCTTCATTACTTATCAAACTTCACAATATTCTCGAGATTCCTCTTTTAATTTTGGTAAATCTTGAAAAAAAAACGTACATCCCAGTCTTCTATATCCTTTCTATCTAATGTATTATACAATCTACTATAAATATTCCCGATTTCTTCAGCTATAATTTTTTCATCACTACAAATAACACCCTCCGATATCTTCAATTTCTTAATAATACTTCTCCTTTTATTCCTTTGCATTAACTGATTAAAATATCGTGAATCCCTTTCTCCACTTTCATACCACGAAGCTCGTGATCGAATCTATATGCCTTCATTTACATAATCATATGATTCCCTTAATTCCTTTTTTGTATTTTCCAATCTTTCCAAAATCTCTTCACTTATATCATTCTAAGCTTCTATAATCGTTCCTTTTTGTGTGTGTTTTTTTATCTCTTGCCGTTTTGATTTCTCAATTACATATTATCTAATCATCACACCTAACAGAAACCAAATATACTGAAATCATGTACATAGATGTGAACATAGTCATAACAAATTTCACAACAATGAAATTATAACTTAAACCCAGCAAAACGGGAAAAGATGGGAACGAACGAGTATACATGATGTTTACGGCAAGATATCACATTACCCTTGTGATGGTCTTGTTGAGGATCATCATAATCTTTAGATGGAATCTCATGGTAGCGCTCATTTCATTACTGTAATTACTCTCGTAGTGATCTGCAGAGCTAATCGAACGACTGTAGACGCCATAAGTATCTAAATTTTTTTGAACAGTTTGAACATGCGATTTAGGTATTGTAGAAAACTTAATGTATATTCGATTACTCATTTCAAAGACCTACCAGTAGCTCTTTGGTTATTCAATACAAGAGAATAATTCACTTAAGTTCAAATCAAGTGATGAAGAAGTAATTTCAGTCTCCCATAATTATTACCAAATGATAATCGTTCATTCATTCCTTTTTTACGGTAGTTTACAAACTATGAAAGCACTTGCGTTGCAATTACTTTGAATGTTCTCAAGAGTAATCATCTTTCTAAAGTTTAAATGGGATCGATTATAAGCTTAGTAAAGGGTGATTTGCGGGAATATCGATTCCATTTGGGTGTATATTGATGTGTTAACGTATTTTTTTTTTTCTTATGAAGCACTGTCATGCTGAAAGTACAGCTCCATTTGATTTTAATGAAAGTAAGTAAGCAGTGTATGTTATTTTGTTTGTTTTTTCGGTGCATTGTATATTCTTTACGAATGCACTGTTTCTGCTGAAAGTACAGCTTGGTTTATTGTGTTTTGTTGAATCGTGGATTCTGTAGTACATGTGATTCGATTTATCATGAAATTGTATTGAATATGGAATCAACAAAAGATTATGGAAAAAAAATAAAGTCTATAGAGTATGTAGAACATACTACAATTTACTACAGTATGTAGTACATACGACATGTACTACAGTGTGTAGTACACTGTACATACTACTTTAATCGATTCATTCCAATTTACGTGTCGCCAAAGATAGACCGGCAGAACAACACGGTGGCAGTAGGATTACATTATTGCAGGCTCCAATTTCGCGTAGATTCTAAATTTGTGTCTTTGTTCTAAAGAATGTTTTATTCCTCATCAAAGAAAACCATTTGTATAACACATTCATTTTCATGAACAGTACACTCTGATGAATTTCATTCGCAGACACATAACAATTAAGCCGACTGATGGTGCGACCCCGAGAACTGCTACCCATTAGAAAGTCCACACAAGCTTTTGGGATCCTGCCATCACTCTGCCTAATGCGTATAGTCCGGGAAAATGCTTTATGAAGTTTAGACATTATACTTATTAATTTTTTGTAAGTTTGGGTTATATTTTTCATTTTTAAGCATGTGTTATGATTTTGTGAAGATTTATCTACATGATTTTAATATCTTTGGTACGGTATCGAGCGATGATTAGCTAATTCAGATATCAAAACAGCAACATCGATTGATGGAGAATCGTGTAATTTGGTTCTTATAATCGATAAGGGCCATAATTCTTTTTTTTTTTTTCAAAATGTTGATATTATGATTTTGATTCCTATCTCGTTTGGGGACCTTACATTGCCAAAGAATTCAGTTTGCAATTGACGATCCAGAAACAAAATTAGGTTGAATTATTTTCAAAAGTTTTGATGCAATTCCCGAATTATTTTTTAAGTAAATACCATTTTAATGCTATATAACCAATTTCACAATCATGTGCTTTTTTATTTATACTTTTCGAAGTCGAAATGAATTGTTTGATTTTAACAGTAAGATGAGTTATTACCACTCATCAAATTTTGAAAGTTCTCATTTAATTACTGGGAACTAGTAATTCGAATCCAAAGAAAGCGTGCGATTAATGATATACGTCGTACATGCAACGAGTAATGTCACCATTAATAGGCTGCGTTCACATAGAAGTATACTATTCGGGTACTCGGGCTCGTTTTTCGAGGGCACGCGAATAGCTTGAATCGAACGATAGGATTTCCTCACACCAGTTCACATAGGAGGGCACTATTCGAAAGTACCGAATAGCTGCGAAAAGTATAGCAAAGTGGGAATCGAACTTGTTCGATTTTCTTGCAGCGTATACCGTCTCTCGTTTATGAAATAATGACAATTTTGTTCTGGATTTGTCCTTTAGCAAAAATAAGCATGTAGACTGACATTCTGATGCAGTTTAGAAATTGTTAATAAGATTTGCTAGGATGTAGGAGGAAGATATCCTCACTGCATGGGATGGTGAGCTGACGGTGCGGATGATGGTGTATTCGGGGCCCGAATAGCGAATCACGAATAGCGAATAGCGAATACCGAATACCGAATACTTCTATGTGAACGCAGCCTTATGACCGTTCATAACCATATTTTTTCCCCTCAATATTGGTTTTGTAACGGTTATGGGTTAGTGATATTTATGCTGTTGCTGTTAGTCGCTGGAATAATATTAGTTGGCTCCAACTTACTAAGTACCACTCATAATTCCATGCACGCATTCTCTTCACTTCAGGTTCATTGCTGACCAACAAAACAATGAACTCTTCACATGCATTCAGGCACACAGTGATCAAAGAGTACGAAAGTCGCAATTATAGAACATTTAAAAGCAAATTTCTAGGAAATTACACAATGTAAAAAAAAAAGATAGTGCGAATGACTATGATTGTAATGTACGAGGTATACTTAAGTGACGGTGTGAGATCCTCGGAGAGGGAGAGTAGCTACAAAGCAGGGGGAGGGTGTTGGAGGGGGTATCACGGTAGGAATTTTGTTGTTGTAAAAACAGAGTGTAAAAGTCGCGTTTTTTATTCAAATTTCTAGGGAATTAAACGTAGTAAAACAAACATCACTGTGAAGGACTATCATCATAACTTATAACAACTGTTCATTTTACTATTATGTACGGGCAGAGTGAGCGAGCCACTCTGTCACTTTGCCCTTCGTCTGAAATGTATTAATTAAAATCTTAAACGTGATTGCATTGTTCGAGCAATAAAAATTATTCTTATATTGCTCAAAAGCATAGAATAAACTAAATGAATAATAAACTTCACTCATGGACGTGAGGCTACCATCTATACACTTAATTTACTTATAAGTATACATTAGTATACAGATATCATAATGTTTATCAATAATGGATTCTGATTTCGCTTCGTTGGGGGTGAAAATGTTGCATTTTCAGTCATATAATTGACAACTTTTAGACAAGAAATTGTTCTTATTGGTCTTTAGATAATTGTTGGATAATTACTTTGTTAAAAAAAAAAATAATAATAATAATAAAAAATATACCCGTCAAGTTGAGTGATAGCGCGACCCCGGGAACTGCTACCTGTAAGAAAGTCCACACAAGCTTTCAGAATCCTGCCAGCACTCCATCTTATGCGTAAAGTCATGCAGGGAACATTACTTGTGCATTTTTCTAAGTTTGGAATATATTTTCAATATTGTGCATGTGTTATGATTATGTTAAGATTAATGTACATGATTTTAGTATCTTTGGTTCTGTTACGAGTGGTGATTAGATATATTAGTTGCTGTCTATATCAAGACAGCAACAGAAAAAAAAAGCAAAAAAAAAAAAGAATAGATCGATTAATGGAGAATCGTGTAATTTGGTTCTTATAATCGATAATGGAATTAATTCTTTTTTTTTTCCAAATGTTGATATTATGATCTTTATTAATGTCTCGTTACATTGCCGGTGAATTTAGTTTGCAATTGACGGCCAACACAAAAAATATTGAAGTTTGATTCTTTGTAATAAGTTTTGTGCAAATCCCATATGATTTTTAACTAAAAGTCATTTTAATTTCATATAACCAGTTTCATAATATGTGTCTTTTTTTATATTGACCCTTCATTAATATGATGCCTTTGCTATGAATATTGAAATTTAGGTTTAGTAACTACCTAAACTCATCAAATTTTGGAAGTTCTCAATGACTACATTGAGAACATGTGATACGAAAGAAAAGACAGGGATCAGTAGCTATTACATGTCACACACGTAAAGTGTAATGTAATACTTATGATCGGTCATAACCATTAATTTTTTTTCCCCTTATCATTGGTATTGTAACGGTTATGAGTTATTGCTATTTATGCTGTGCTGCTAGTCGCTGGCACTAGTTGGCTCCAACTCGCCTCTCATATTCCCACGCACGCACGCACTTCACTTCAGGTTCATTGCTGACCAACAAAACAATGAACTCTTCACATGCATTCAGGCACACAATGATCAGAGAATGCTTCACAATGATAATCCAAACCAGAAGCAACTGATATGTACCTTCTCAAACGTTGACCTTCTTCAGGCTGGTGGTAGCAATCGGACCAAGTGGTAACATGTATTGAAAGAACAATCGTAGCTGGAGGCTGTCTGTCTGGTCCGCCAGTCGGTCGGCACCAAACAGCGCAGAAACGTCGGCACTGAGTGCCCCATTCCAAGCAGGCACAGCAGCTCAGCTGGCCGCACCGCTGTTGATCGCCTAAACTCCACTGCATGCACGATTGTCTCAAACTGAACAAATTATAGAGAACTCTAAGAGCTGACGAACTGTAAGGACCGAAACCTCTTTGGTAAGAACTTAACTCTCACTTCACATCCATGACACTTTATACCCCAGGCCAAGTGGCTAAGAGTGCTAGACACACTGGAATTCACTTACACATGTGTGCCTACCCTGCATATTATGGTTGGTGTGTGCCTACCTAGGTGTGTGCCAACCACCCTATACCCTGCATCCCACTGTACAGGGCTCACACGGGTAAATAATTCCCCATAGAGACGTGTGCTAAAATTCAAAATTTAAAAAAAAAAAAAAAAATCTGTTAAATAGCTGGGAGAAATGAGATGTTTCATCTTCACTAACCTGAATAAGTGAGATATACCCTTTCATCCATCAAATTTCCAGGGTGGGTTCTTCTGCTCAAATTCTGTCCAACGGTCCGCAAAGCCAGACTACGAGTTCTCGTCACTCAAAAAAAAAAAAAAAAAATCACCTACTTTCCGTACACGTACCCAATGAAATATAGTCCCCTCAAACTCCATCAGAAAAGCTTTCATCTTCCAACCAACATGCAGTTTGTAAAGGAATTCATACTCAATATCTACAGCTATTCAGTTTTTTGCCAAACTGCATAATCGATTTTTGATCATTTTTTTTCTTCATTTATTTTGGTATCTTTGGTACGAATTTGTGAAGGGGTCTGGGACAGTCTATTTTATTTACAGGTGTGAGCCCTATAGTGGAGGCCATATTTCTTGTTTGACTTTTTAACATCATAAATGTGTTTTTGATGCCATTTGCCCCTATATCATATGAGAAATAACACATTCAAGGGTTATAAAGCTTCTCAAAGGGACATTTTTGAAAATCATGCCTTTTTTTTTTTTAATAAATCTTGCAGTTTTGATCAGTTCTTCATAAGATGAATACATAGATCCAGGCAGTTATCCTTGATTATGGGGGTGTCATCATCACCTTATAGCCTACAAAGTACTTGATAAGACTTTGTTTTGTCAAACAGACTAACTTTATGTATTTTGAGCTGTTTCAGTGGTAGCCAAAACAAAGAAATGCATTAAAATAACACAGTCATTCAAAATTGTGTGATACTGATCACTGCTACGTACTAAGATCTAGTACCACAAGGGCATAATAAGAAAACAAATTGTAGCAAGGCATAGTTGGGGGGGGGGAGGGGTAGAGGAGAGAGGTAGAGGGAGGGGTAGGGAGGAGAAGGGGGAGGGAGGAAGAGATCTGACACAATACAAGTACCAATAATCATTATAATAATAATAATAATAATAATAATAATAATAATAATAATAATAATCTGACACAATACAAGATCAACATAAACCAGCAGAGCTTGTATGGGATGAATGCTTCCCATAGACTTGCATGCATTGCGTGCATTCTCTATAGGGCTCACACCTGTAAATAAAATGGACTGTCCCAGACCCCTTCACAAATTCGTACCAAAGATACCAAAATAAATGAAGAAAAAAATTAATTAAAAATCAATGATGTAGTTTGGCAAAAAACTGAATAGCTGTAGATATTGAGTATGAATTCCTCTACAAACTGCATTTTGGTTGGAAGATGAAAGCTTTTCTAATGGAATTTGAGGGGACTATATTTCATTGGGTACGTGTACGGAAAATAGGTGATTTTTTGAGTGACAAGAACTCGTAGTCTGGCTTTGCGGACCCTTGGACAGAATTTGAGCCGAAGAACCCACCCTGCAAATTTGATGGATGAAAGGTAATATCTCGCTTATCCAGGTTAGTGAAGATGAAACACCTCATTTCTCCCAGCTATTTTACAGAATTTTTTGAAATTTGAATTTTAACACACGTCTCTATGGGGAATTATTTACCCGTGTGAGCCCTATAGAGAATGCACGCAATGCATGCAAGTCTATGGGAAGCATTCATCCCATGCAAGCTCTGCTGGTTTATGTTGATCTTGTATTGTGTCATATTATTATTATTATTATTATTATTATTATTATTATTATGATTATTATTATTATTATCACCGTTCTTATATAGCGCATAATACCTTTGGCAAGGTCTCTATGCACTTTGGAGGGAGACAAAGAAACATACAAAAAAATATAACATTTTACAGAAACAGTAGAATTCTGCATAAATCATCATCGACAATCACTATGTTACTTTCTGAACAGATACGTTTTTAAAAACGTTTTGAACTTATTAATGGAACTCGCATGTTTAATATCACTTGGGATGCTGTTCCACAGTTCTGGGGCGGCATGCCTGAAACTACGTTTGCCATAATAGTTTGTTGAAATGGAGGGTATTACGTATAGATCCTCCCGTGATGATCTAAGAACTCTCATAGGTTCATATTTTACAAGGAGATCTGTAAGGTAAGAAGGAGCAGTTTTGTGGAAACACTGATAAACAAGCAGTAAGATCTTAAATTCAATACGTGATCTGATAGGAAGCCAATGCAAGGCACGTAAGATGGGTGATATTGACTCATATTTCTTGGTCTTTGTCACTAGCCTTGCAGCAGCATTCTGGATAACTTGTAGTTTCTGGAGTTGGTTGTCTGGTAAGCCATACAAAAGACTGTTGCAGTAATCAATGTAGCACATAACAAATGCATGAACTAATCTTTCAGTGGTTCCTTTGTCAATATACGGTCGAATTTTGTTGATCTTATACAAAGCATATGAGGCTGACCTGCATCTAGAAGTAACATACTCATGCAACGTAAAGTGATTATCAAACACGACCCCAAGATTCTTGGCCATTTTTACAGGGAGAACCTGTGAGCCATCAATGTCAATGGGTGGAAAGGAGCTACACGTATGAGAACGAAATCTGGACGTCATATGAAGAACTTCTGTTTTCTTACTATTCAACATGAGACCATTCAACCGTGACCACTCTTTAACTGCTCTAATACAGTTTGTTACTCTGGGAAGTAATTCTGACATGTCAGATGCAGTGAAAGATACATATATTTGTGTATCATCTGCATAGAACATTTTAGAGAAACCGTGTGCTTCAATTACATTTTCCAGAGGAGCAGTGTACATTGTGAAAATCAAAGGTCCAATAACTGATCCTTGTGGGACCCCACAGGTCGGTGTGTGGGGTGATGACTGGATCCTATCAATGACGACAGACTGTGTGCGAGATGTAAGATATGATTGAAACCATTCAAGTACACAACCTCGGATTCCAAACCACTGAGGCAGTCTCCGCAGGATGGCATCATGACTAATAGTGTCAAACGCGGATGAATAGTCGAGAAAAATCACTATTACCTCTTGGCCCTTACATAAGAATATCGTTTGACACACGCAGGAGTGCTGTCTCACAGCTGTGGAAAGGACGATACGCAGACTGTGTTTTTGCTTGGAGATGATGCTCAGACACGTACTTCTGGACTTGTTATACAGCCGCTCTCTCGACCGTCTTGGCCATAAACTTGAGATTGGCAATCGGACGATAATTCTTGAGATCATCTTTATCTAGTTTTGGGTTCTTAATGATAGGAGAGATGTTAGAGTGCTTCAATCCTCCTGGAAAATAACCTGATTGAAAGGATTGGTTGATGAGAAGAGTCAAGGTCGGAACAAGCTCTATACATTGCTTCAGAACACTGGTGGGAACGGCATCAAGGCCGCAAGTTGTTGAGGGTGATTTCCTTATCATCCTTGTGACTTCTAGCTCGGTGACAGGTCTGAAGTTGGAGAAAGAACACTTAAGCTGCCTTTGATCAGGGAAATCAGGAAAGTTGGTGTCACTGGACTCCGAGTGTAGAGTATCAGTGATGGTCTTTACTTTGTTGACAAAGAATTGTTGAAAACACTCAGGGAGAGAATTGAATGGTCCACTGCTATCTGGAAGTTGCTTTAAGGATCGTGGTTGAGATAGCATATCCACTTTCCGGAACAGCTCACGAGCATTGCAGTTTGATAGCTGTTCCCGATAATACTTGGTTTTAGGGGATGCTAATGCTTTCTTGTACTGATGACGTTTGTTTTCAAATGCTTGCCGATGTACCTCCAGGCACCTACCAGATCGTGAGAATGTAGTTCGTGCAAGTCTGCGGAGCTCTTTTTTCACTTGATGGAGCTTATCATTGTACCATGGTGAGTTGGGTCGACATCTGATAGTGCCAGTTACCAGCGGAGCATGTTTATCCAGAAGACTGCTAAGAACAGTTTCATACTGAGTTAGAAGGGTGTCTACATCAGTAGAAGGTGATAGAAGTAAGTCGGACTGCATGATGTCTCCATGAAAAGATTCCATGTTGATTTCCTGTAGTTTCCTCATCTTAATCTCCTTCTTTATAGGTTCAGGCAGACCGATTCGTAGGGAACATTTCACCGCTGAATGGTCAGAAGGTAGATAATGAGTAGTGGTGATCTCACTCAAAAACTGATCAGTTAACACGAGATAATATGAGATCCAGTGTATGTCCATCACTGTGTGTAGGAATATTCACATGCTGCTTGAAGTTAAAAGAAGTGATGAGGTCAATGAATCTGGCAGCAGTTCGATCAGTTGAATCATCAACGTGAAAGTTGAAGTCCCCCACAATTAAGACATGGTGTTTAAATGTCACTACTTGTTCCAAAAATGAAGAAAATTCATCAATGAAAATGGAGTCGGTCAGTTCCCCAGTGCATGTACGCTGTGGGCGATAAATTACGACTAGTTTTAGAGGCAGATGCTGATGAGCTGTGAGCAGTAGGTCCAAAAGTTCGAAAGAAGAGCACGGCTCACACGGATATACATGGACTTTGAAACCTTTCCTAATACACACACCAACACCACCTCCTTGGCGACCCTTGCGTGGAATGTGATGCCATTGGTAGTTTGGGAGAGTAGATGTCAAATCAGCCAGAGATGGATTATCCCGATCATCACCTGAAAGCCAGGTTTCTGTTACGGCTAAAATGTCGATATGATCATCGATAATGAAATCACATAACATTGAAATCTTGGGCTTAATCGATCTTGCGTTCCATAGTGCAAAGTTTGATTGTGCACCACAACAGTTAATAGCAACTTGTGGGGTTGGCTTCACTTTACGAGGTTTTCCACCCCTACACCCCCTTCTGGTGCGAGGCTTTGAGGATATACCAAGCTCGTTGATTGTTTTCCAGACAAGCCTGTTTACCCGGTGATGGAAATTGTTCAGTTCAAGCAGTGAGCTCCTGTCATACCGAAGTCTGTTCTCGAAACCTTCACCTGGTTGAAAAATGTCATGGTGGGGATTTATGTGTTGACATGATCAGCATTTGAAGATGGACCCGGATTTGGTTGAATATCGCCACAAAGCAATAGTTCAACCTGAAATGTGCAGTCTGCCTGTCTATAGTAAGGTATTCTCCGGCCAACATATTTCCTCCCAGTGACAGCATGATGGTGGAATTCAGCAGAGCTATGGCCAAGGTAGTCATGACATGCCTGCCCATCACTGATGAATAGGAGACAAAAGATTAACAGGAGAACGTGAATAAAAGCCATTGTCCATTCAGGGCACAACTTCCACTGTCAAGTTGGTGTCTCTGTGGGCTGCCTTTGCACAGTTGACTAGGCAGAGGTTGTGTGTGGGGAATGGATTCCCACTTCAAGTAGAATCCCAAGAAGGTCAAGATCAAAAGTCAGTTTCACAAAATGTAGCACAACCAGGTCACAATTTCCAATGAAATTTGTCCAGGAAGGTCAGTGCAGTATATCACAAAGTTTGGTAACAAAATGAACTGAAGAGGTTGACCCAAAGCAGCAGATAAAGAAGTGTGAGAGGAGAGAGGTCAGCAGCCTGTTTGGCGCTTGACACACACATGACAGAAATACTTCTGTCATCTTCTTCCCTCCCCCTTCTCCTCCCTACCCCCCCCCCCCCTACCTCTCTCCTCTACTCCCCCCAACTCTGCCTTGCTACAATTTCTTTTCTTAATATTATGTTCTTGCGGTACTAGATCTTAGTACATAGCAGTCATCAGTATCACACAACTTTGAATGACTGTGTTATTCTTGTATTGTGTATCTTGTCCTGTGTCAGATCTCTTCCTCCCTCCCCCTTCTCCTCCCTACCCCCCCCCCCTCTCTACCTCTCTCATCTACTCCCCCCCCCCCCAAAAAAAAAAAAAAAAAAAACCTCTGCCTTGCTACAATTTCTTTTCTTAATGTATTTCTTTGTTTTGGCTACCACTGAAACAGCTCAAAATACATAAAGTTAGTCTGTTTGACAAAACAAAGTCTTATCAAGTACTTTGTAGGCTATGAAGGTGATGATGACACCCCCACAATCAAGGATAACTGCCTGGATCTATGTATTCATCTTATGAAGAACTGATCAAAACTGCAAGATTTATTTTTAAAAAAACCTAAAGGGCATGATTTTCTAAAAGTGTCCCTTCGAGAAGCTTTATAATCCTTGAAAGTGTAATTTCTCATATGATATAGGGGCAAATATCATAAAAAAACACATTTATGATGTTTAAAAGTCAAATAAGAAATATGACCTCCACTATAGGGCTCACACCTGTAAATAAAATGGACTGTCCCAGACCCCTTCACAAATTCGTACCAAAGATACCAAAATAAATGAAGAAAAAAATTGATTAAAAATCAATGATGTAGTTTGGCAAAAAACTGAAACTCAAATTCAAATTCAAATATTTTCGTTTGCCACTCCGACACCCTTTATCCGATTTCAACCAAATTTGGTGACTTTTCCTAAAATCTTATTGCAAACATTTTGATGTATAATTTAGCTATGTCCGATATTGCTGGTTGCCATGGCAACCGTAAACTGACAACCATGTTTGTCAGATTTTGCATGATTTTCTGTTCCAATTTCGGTTAACAATATAATAATTGATGAAATAGGAGTTTTCTTGGCTGTAATTTGCTGAAGGACCAAATAGTAAAGTAATTATGGTTGTGAATTACTCTGAAATGGTTTTCTTATTATTTCCTTTATTTTCATATGACATAGGCATTAACAGATATAATAGAAATAATTGAAAAGACAGCATTTTCCAAAGACTACCCTTTTATTTTGTGTTATCTTCACACAAGCTTTACCTGTTATATCATTTGTTTATCATACTATCAATCTACAAACTCAAAATTTCAATATTTTGGAAATATGAAATGTGACACCAATATCCATTCCAAGCAATACATCATAGATTTCATATATATCTTTATTGTAATGAATAGCGCCCCCATATGTTGACCTTGAGAAATTTCAACCATAACAAATAGTGAAGGTTGACTTGCTTTTCCTTTGTGGTAAATATCAAAATGATTGATATGAAATAAACACATATATGCTGGGGATAAAGAAATACAAAGGAAAAAGATGATTTTAGCATATTTGCCCCCTCCCCCCCCCCCCCTTGGGTCTGGACGGGGTCAAAATAGCTTGGGCTTTATAGGGTTAACATGGACGTTGAACGACTTGTCTTAAGGCTCCAACGAAGCAATCACTGTGCTACTGACTAACGTAGAGCGGGGAAAGATTGGATCAAAGATCGTGCACTGAATTAAATCTGATGCAGATTAAGATTCTGGGATGAACTTCGCTTGTATATTTGGAAGAAAACGGCATGGATAGTATCTATCTCCAGCAGTGAACATGGTGTGATCTCTTATGGGCTATCTTTGACTTCAATCTGTTCACGGTAGTACAGTCACCGAGAACATGCAAAATTTCTTATTTTTTTCTTTTTCTTTCATTAAGTTTATTCATCAAAATATCAACATATTATATACAATATATATTTACAATGACTCATTGGAGCACAACAAAAGTACAAATGCAAAGCATATACCCCTTAGGTAACAGTAATACTGATCATCAACAATGATATCCACATAAAAATACTATATCCTACTTATTATTGTACAGTATTTATAAACAAGAATGAACAATACTCTAACAGAACTGGCGTGTGCTTGATTTGGCACTTCAACAAGACAAAACCAAAAGTAAGAAACAAATAAACTCCCCCAAATTTATGTCTCATCCCACAAGATATGGACCTATCGCGAGGGCTCAACAATCCTTTTCAATTCTTTTTGCTGTATTTATATGATAAACAAATAATTATGAAATCGTTTACATTGCACTAACTAAGCATTTAGTAAAAATTACATGTGCATTCCATTAAAATTGCTCGATTCTTAAAAAGTTCCAAACATTAAGTATAATACTTGAAGACCTGAATATAAGTACGACCCAAGTCCAATTTTTGGCCAAATTCAGTTTAACATTGGAAATTGTAGCTTATGCGTGGACTCATCTTGTGTATAAGTGATATATCCTAATTATATATTTTAGGAATGTAAGAATGAAGAACATGGGTGATTCTTTCATTCATATTATAACGCCCTCTTCAACCTTCTCTCATCTCTAATTCAGAATGTCATGTACTAGGATATGAATCAAAGAACGACCCAAGTCCATCACACAGAATGGCCTCTCCACAATTAATGTATCTGTTAATTATAGGTTTTCCTGCCCAATTTCATAAGATTTGCATTCGAATTAATGACAAGGCGTTCAAATCCAAGGGATTTCTGTCACTGCTCTGCTCTCACGGTTCATTTTAATTCTTTGAGTATTCAATTTCATTTTATGTCATTCCTTTTAGATTTTATTTCATTCAATTCAGAGAGAAATTCATTCAATTTAACGTCTCAAAGTTGGCATTCAATTTCGCGCCAGCTTGATAGGCGTTCAAATTCGCACCAAATACCAGTTTCAATTTCATTTATAGGCACACAACTTCGACATTTGAACGTTCAAATTCAATTAGCATAACCAAATCCTGTAATTCTATGCAATTCTTACGAATATTTTTACGTTGATGAATGGCAAATCAACATTTGGTGTTATCATTTCAATTTCAACATCTCTTTTTCATTTCTTTTTAATTCGGCTACTTTCACTTTATTTCCCCATCAAAATGGATATCACATTATTAAAATTACAGAATGGTTAAAATCCGTCTTTTCCAACATAATGAGAGATCACCTATAAGAACATCGACATGTCAAGTGTGATTATAACATAGTCGTATTACAAATTTTGTTTTCAGTCACGTCTGAGGATTGAAATGTGTGAGAGATACATTGCATGGGGATATTCTTTCTTTTACATATTCATTCATAATTTTGATGTTCAGTCTCTCAGTTTCTTCAGCCGTCGATCCGAAAGTGGTTGTACCGCTATACAAACTGATGAAGAATATACAAAGAACATGAGCAGCAACGAAAAACACTGCCCAGATGCTGTATATGTTTGCCTATTCGTGAATTTGAATTCCTTAATGTTCACTGCAGCTGTGCTAGTGCGAATTTGAATGCGTTTCACGTGCATTTTTAATTTGAACGCACTGTTTACACGTTTATGTGACCAACTCAGGAATTCGAATGCTGATGAAATTAAATTGAATAAACTACTTAGCTTTTTGATTGTTGATCTCGGTGATCATTCAAATTCGCTCGAAAATGAATGCTCGCATCATTAAATCGAATGCAAATCTGATGAAATTGAGCGGGAAAACCTGTATCATAGCGATATGTGTTCTAATTTTTTATAAACAATGCTGCCTTCCCATCACGGTCAAATGTAATATTACTGGACAAATAAACAAGATATGAAGGGTTTTTTTAAAGTTTACTTGAAATGGTCTTCCACGGACTTGGGTCGTTCTTATATTTACATACTCAATTTTATAGGTAATCAAGAATTGCACAATGAATTCATAGCAGCATCGCAATAAGATAGGAATGCAAATCATGATAATTATTATCAATATTATTTTTTTGTTTTGTTTTAAAGAATATTTTATTCTTCATCAATGGGAAACATAATATACAAACGAATTTATACAAGATTCTCTGGACCAATTTCATAATCCTTTACATCAATAAATACAAAATTTATACCAAAACTTTACATCAGTTTAAATGTTTTGATACACTCTGATCCATTTTGTTTTCACAATCCATATACACAATCCATATATAAACGTCTCTTCTTTTCTAGTTTCACACTACTAATCCCTCATTCTCTTAACAATTTTATCTTTTCATTACATTATAAATTCTATTAACTAAATCACTTACCCCAAAAAATAATTTCTTTTCAGCTTTCGTTCAATCCAACCTAAGATATCAATATCCATTGATTGAAGTTTATTGTTAAAAAAAACAAAAAACAAAAAACAGAACAACCCCCTCCCTCGCAACCCCCACCTATCTATACCCCCGTCCATTCTCCCTCTTACTACCCCACCCTCATCCCCCCTCCCCCTTCCAAAACCCCCATCACAACATAACCTTAAAGGCAACTGAAACCTGTGTGTCCTGACTTACATTATAACACATATGTATTACAATACGAGTGCGTGGAAAGGGCATTTCCTGGTGGATGTGCAGCATAAACAAATTCTCAATTTTTTTCCCAGTTTTCCCACGTTTATGATCGATTCCCACTTTTATGATCGATTATAAGCACACACACACACACACACACAAATTACTGTACATACAAGAGAATAATTTACTTAAGTTCAAATCAATAGTCCAAGAAAAGAGTACGTAATGAGGAAATGATTCCATCAGTATCCCATAATTATTACCAAACAATAATCGTCCATTTATTCCTTTCTTTTTTAACGGTAGTTTGCAAATTAATAAAGCACTTGCGTTGCATTTACTTGGAATATTCCCAAGAATAATAATCTTTTTACAAAGTTTAAACGTGATCGATGATAGCTGAGTAAAGAATAGGGAGCTTTAGATTTTAGACGCGCGGACGTTCAAAGGGAAAAAAAAGAAACATGGTCTGAGCGTGCGCAGTAACTTGACGTGCGCTACTGCGCACGCTCAGACCATGTTTTTTTTCCCTTTGAACGTCCGCGCGTCTAAAATCTTAAGCTCCCTACTATACAGGCGCGGTGGAGCACCCCAATTTGCATCTCATTATCGCCCCGTTCTATTTGAATTTCATCGGCCATCCACGGCTGCCCGAAACTGTGTGCATGAAAAAGTCAAATCTTTACCTTCTCCTTGTGCCGCTATGCGTGCCGCTAGTAAACTCAAACTTCCCACACTATCTAAGTTTTTAAAAACCTTCCTTTTGATGAAAAAAATTATGAAATTTGCTGCACTAGAACTTGAGATATTAAAGCGTTTTGAAAATCACCTCTCGCAAAACATGCTCTCTGTTTTTTTCCGACTGGACTATGGCCGGGCTCCAATGTGTCCGAAATTGGCAACATAAGTTTATCAGGCCTCAATCCATATATGGTGAAAGTTTTCGCTTGGTTCCACCTGTACTTTTTTGAGAAATCAACTTGTTTCTACAGGGTTTGGAATAGAAAATTGTAGTCAGCGGAGCAATTGAAAATGACGTAATTTCTTTTCCCGTAATATTGGGCATGCATGGTACGTGAGATTCAGGATTTCGTGCTCATTGTTGGTTTGCATGTGACGCAGTCAATTTTGCTGAGTGTCGCACGGCGGTGACTGCTAAGCTGCTGCCGCGCACGCTGCATGCAGCAAAGCGTTGTGTGTGCTGTGACATGCAACGCTACAGTCACGCGATTATACATACATGGGACCGACCTGTACGCTTTGCGTTCGTGTCATTTTTGACATCACCTTCTGGTTTTTTTTCCGACACAACCATGGCCGGGAATATTACGGTATGACATTTGAAATGCAAGCAGATAAATAAATTTCGGTGTACTTTGTTCGAATGGCGCTTTGGTTCCGCAATCACACTTCGTGTATTTTAGGATGATTTTCGAGGCATATTTTTGGTAATTTTGCTCGCCAGGTTTTCGCTAAAATTTCACATTTTATCATTGTCAAATCCTTTAATATGTTATATGTGCATATTCGGACATGTTTTCAAATTCAAACTAACTCAATTTAATCCGAAAATAGGTTTCCTTAAATTGTTATTAGCTTGAGAAGTTGTTTACTTTTTCTCAACTATGCGAGTACATGTTGTTTACTTTATGCAAATGAGGCTCGGCTGCCGATGGATTTCTGCGAGATAATTGGGGTGCTCCACCGCGCCTGTATACAGTCTGTAGCAGTGCCGTATATATACGGCACTGGTCTGTAGGACATACTACAAGATTACTCTTTAATCGATTCATTCCAATTTACGTGTGGCCAAAGATAGACCTGCAGAACATGCAGTAAGCTTACATTATTGCAGCCTCCAATTTCGGGTAGATTCTAGATTTTTGTCTTTGTTCTAAAGAATTTTTTATTCCTCATCAAAGAAAAGCATTTGTATAACACATTATTCAGTATTATGACATCATTTTCATAAACAGTACGCGCTGAGGAATTTCATCTGCAGACACAAACCCATTAAGGTTGTTGTTTACCTTTGGGAGCAGTGATTTAAAAAAAAAATGTTCAGGATATCATATTTGATGTATGTGTGTAGGTCTGTTGTATCGCAAAACATCCTACCATATAAAGTGTTTTACCATGAAGCCTAAAATATACGGAGATAACATTTTTGTTCTCAATAAACCGTAACTGTAAACGGTTTAATCTGGGATTTTCTTTTTTCATTTTAAATATTGTTCACATTTTGTGTATTCGTTTACTATTTAATACTGATTATATGAATTCAAATCTTCACAGTGGTTGTTTCCATCCCAAACGCACATTTTAGAACTATTTAAAAGCACTAATGTTGGGTTTATGTTTCATCTGCAAATGGTGAATTATGCCTTTCAGCCGAGTGATTGTGCGACCCCGAGAACTGCTACCCATAAGAAAGTCCACACAAGCTTTCAGGATCCAGCTATCTGTCTGCCCAATGCGTATAGTCAGGGAAAATACTTTATGACGTTTAGATATATACTTATTCATTTTGCAAGTTTGGGTTATATTTTTCATTATTGTGCATGTGTTATAATTATGTTCAGATTTATCTACATGATTTTAGTATCTTTGGTTTTGTTACGAGCGATGATTAGATAATACAGATATCAACAGAAAAAAAGGCAAGAAAAAAGTAAATTAAAATAGATCGATTAATGGAGAATCGTGTGATTTGGTTCTTATAATAGATAATGGCCATATTTTTTTTTTTTTGTCCAAGTGGTAACATTATGTTTTTTATTCCTATCTCGCTACATTGTCAGGGAATTTAGTTTGCAGTTGATGGTATAACAAAAAAAGATTTAAGTTAGATTATTTATCATAAGTTTTGATGCAACTGTCATATAATTTTTCACTAAATGCCATTTTAATGCTAGATAACCAATTTCATAATCTTCTAATTTTTTGTAAACTCATTTTTTCTCATTGTTTATCACGGAAATCCGTACCATAAAGCAATTAAATTTTGAATGTTCTCAGTGACTACACTCAGAACAGGTGATACGATGTCAAGGAAAAGCTACAATAATACCTACATAACCATGCTAGTAATGCATACCAATAAGAAATAGATCATAACCAAAATAAACCACTAATGATATAGCAGAAATTATAGGGAGGAGGAATACTTTTGTTGTTTACAAGTCATTTAGATGTCAGAATTGTAGATTCCCCAAATGTTACATCATTTGAAATGATTCAGATGACTGAATTATATGCAGATATCGTTGCATTTCATCAATGTATATCGTCCACCTAGTTCAGTACAGTTTCAGATTTTCTTGGATGAGTTTTCTAATGTTCTCGATAGCTTTCCTGCTCGTCTGACTTGTTGATTGCAGGTGATTTCAATTTACCTATGGACTCATCAACTTCGAATTCGAAGTTGTTCTCTGAATTATTGTCTGCCTTTAATGTGATTCAACATGAGCCAACTCATAATCGAGGCCATGTAATAGATTTGCTTATAACTCATAAAGGTAACACTGTACAACTTTGTAATACCGGTGTTGTGGAAGGTATATCAGATCATTCAGCAATAATGTGTGAATTGAACCTTCCTAAACGTTGTATCAAAAAAAAAAATTGTTGTTACACGGAATTTGAAATCTGTAAACCGACAAGAGTTTGTTGCTGATACTCACGTTAAGTCTCTTATATCAGCTAAATCTCAAGTTAATAATGTTGATGATGAAGCGAATTTGTATAACACCTCACTCACTGCTACCCTTGATAAGTTGGCACCTGAGAAATGAATCAAGATCACAATACACCCAAATACGGAATGTTATACCCCAGAAATAGCTCAAGCAAAACTGCTTCGTAGACAGTTAGAAAGAAAGTCAAGGTCCACAAAACTGGAGATTCACAAGCAGATGTATCATGCACAAAGGCGATGTGTAAATGCCTTGATTAAAGATGCTAAGTTACAATATCATTTAAAAAAAAAAAAAGGTTACGGATTGTGGGAAAGATACAAAGAAGTTGTACAAAGTTGCTAATGCTTTACTTTACCGAAAACAGCGATCTCCTTTACCAGAACACCTTACTCATTGTGATCAAGTTGAGTTAGCAAATTGTTTTAATCAATATTTCATTGATAAAACCATGGCAGTCCAACAGAGTTTCCCAACTCGTTGTGAACAGCCAAAAGACATGGTATGTGAAGTCAAGTCAGTAATTGAGTGAGTTTCAGTCTGTCACTGTTAATGAGATAGAAAAGCTAATTAAGAACTCACCTAACAAATCATGTGAACTTGATCCAATCTCAACAGATTTTGGTAAAGAAGTGTGGGAGAGTTTTAGCACCCGTTATCACAAGAATCATAAATGCTAGCCTGAGATTAGGTGTAATTCCACAGGTATGTCGAAAGACAGTTATTCATCCAACTTTGAAAATAAGCAGGTTTGTAGATCAGGATAGATCAGGAGTGTCTATAAACTTATCGCCCAATTTCAAATTTACCTTATCTAAGTAAATTGCTTGAGAAGGTTGTTTTCTCACAACTTACAATGTATCTGCAAGACAATGAATTGTTTGATTCATTTCAATCTGCGTACAAGCCTGGTCATAGTGTAGAAACACTGTTAGTCAACTCATCACATATTGTGTTCAGATTATCATGCTTGATATGAGCTCAGCTTTTGACACAGTCGATCATGCTATTCTGATTCAAAGATTGAGACATTTGGGCATCAAAGGAACTGTTCTTGATAGGTTTATATCCTACTTATTGTGATCGATCTCATTATGTCACCGTGGAATTGGTGATTCTACCTCTTGTAAAACTATGACAAAGTTTGGTGTACCTCAAGGTTCTGTTGGAGGCGCGCTGCTTTTTTCTCTGTATATGTAACCAATTAGTGAAGTATTTCGCAAGCATTGTATATATATATATATATATATATATATATATATATATATATTGTATATTTTGCATTGTGGTCAAACTGCATTAGAAACCAAGCGTGTACAACGCCCTCTGTTGTCTATTACTATGTACTGTAATACACCCCTGCCACCATCCTGTCAGCACTTTCTTTGTTTTACCGAAATAAACCCTCACTCCTAATCTGAACGCCGACTGAGTAAGACTGAATTCTTTGTCTGAGACATCACATGGTGTATGAGTCAACTCTTAATTGAATTTGATTGATATGAACTGATGAGATGAGAATTGCATGATGGCAGGACTACGCCCACCTGGACCTTTATGCTTCGAAGGGAACGTATCCCGAAATTGGACGGAGTGGATTCGAGCATTCGAATTTTATGAGACTGCAACTGAACTATCGACAAAATCAGACGGTGTGCGATACGCAACCTTTTTACACGTGGCGGGACCTGTGGCGCAGCAAATTGCAACAACATTTACGTTCTCAAGTGATGAGGTTGGGAAAGTTTTGTCGTTGAAGAGCAAATTTGAAGCGTACTGCCAGCCCAAAAGGAACATCGCTGTGCTTAGATACTTTTTCAACACGAGAAACCAAGAAGACGGAGAAACGTTCACTAAGTACCTAACTGAACTCAAAGCACAAGTCAGAAACTGCGACTTCGGAGACCTGGAGAATGATCTTCCCCGGGACCGAACCGTTTGCGGAATCCGCGACCAAGGTCTCCGCGAGAAACTACTGCAAACTGAGAAATTGACACTGCAAAAATGTATTGATTTGTGTGCAGTGTCTGAAAACAGTGCGCCATTCAGATGACGCAACTTTCGCAGAATGAAAAAAACCAAAGCCGTTGACCGCATCGACCACGTGCCTCGAAATCGTCAGACTCAGAGCACACAAAACAGAGATCGTGGCCAGCAACGACAACGAACCCCACTGCCGAGAACCGCTCGAAAGAAAACTCGATCAAGACGTGCCCTGACAGTTATGTTCATCGAGGACACTTTTGCCCAGCGAATGATAAACCCAGGAATGCAGAGCATGTGGGGAGATTGGACATTTCAGTAATTCTCCACGATCCCAGTATCGACGACAGAACGACAACCAGCGTAGACGAAAAATCTACTCTGGTCGACAACAACACAGGAATGTACGCGAGGTGGAAGCCGACGACCATGCACCGACCTATGACGACGGAGAGACGTGTGAGCCGCCCAGTTTCACAACCATGAGCGATGACGAGCATTACGCGGACCAATTCTACATCGATGAGGTGATTATCGTTGATAACCTCGACCTTCAACGAGATGACGAATGGACGCAGAAATGTATGATCAATGGACTTGATGTACACTTCAAATATTAGATTCTGGAGCACAAGTGAACATTTTGCCCGAACATTTATCTAGGAACGCTAACCTTAGTCTTCATAAGTCATTGGTCACAGTTCGCTCACATTCTGGACATACCGTGAAGCCTATCGGAAAAACTACATATGACGTGCTGGTGGGTAAGAAAAATATTCTCTCACTTTTGAGGTGGTTGTTGGTAATGTGAAGCCCCTGTTGGGTATGAAAGCATGTAATGATTTGAATTTGCTGAAACGATGTGAGAGCGTCAATGACGTGGCAAGCGAGACAACACATGATTACAAGCAAAACCGCAGCTAGG
The DNA here is from genome assembly GCF_964275005.1 of Diadema setosum. Taxonomy (NCBI): domain Eukaryota; kingdom Metazoa; phylum Echinodermata; class Echinoidea; order Diadematoida; family Diadematidae; genus Diadema; species Diadema setosum. Next base: position 28,143,748 of record NC_092703.1, on the reverse strand, counting down.
AATCGCCACCCCACCCCACACCCTGCCAGTGCACCCCTGACCCCCACAGCAAATGCGCATGCCCCACCTTAGCCTTTTGTCAAGGCCCTCTCGCTGTAATGGGCGAGCGAAGCGAGCCCAGCCGAGCGCGCACCCCCACTCAGCTAGGCTCTCTTCACCATACAGCGAGAGGGCCTTGACAAAAGGCTAGCCCCACCTAGGCAAGATAAGGCAAATTCTGCCCCTCCACGCAAAACCGCCGACCCACCTGCGGTGTACGAAGATTTGTTTCAAGGGCTTGGGCGATTACATAACCATGAGTATAGCATATCGCTACGAACCGATGTCGAGCCAGTCAAGTGTCCGCCGCGCACGGTCCTTCATAAACTGCGAGATAAAATCAAAGCACAGCTTGATCGCATGGAAGGAATGGGCGTAATCGAGCGTGTGAATGGCCCAACATGGTCAGCGCGATGACGGTCGTGCATAAACCAGACGGCCGGAGGCGTCCGTATTTGCCTCGACCCCCGCGGCTTGAATAAAGCGATAAGAAGAGAGCACTATCCCATGCAAACTTTCGAACAAATTTCTGCGCGAATGCCGAACGCGAAGGTTTTCTCGAAAGTTGATGCTAAGAGCGGATACTGGCAGCTGCCGCTAACCGAAGAAAGCTCATATTACACAACCTTCAACTCGGAATTTGGCCGGTACCGATGCAAAGTGATGCCATTCGGCATCTCCTCCGCCAGTGAAATCTGGCAGGGCGCGATGATTGATGAGTTTGGTCATCTTATACCCCTTTCATAAACTCATCCTCCTATTATCCGCATAAGAATAATGCGGACAATTCAATAAAAAATGCGTTCACAAACTCTGAAAATAATCCGCATTATTTTTACGACCGCCCGTCCTGGAAAAGGCGGATAATCGTCATGGTGACTGCACACGTCCCTCCTGCGGGAAAGACAGGTGACGTTTGACCGCACCCCGGCAATTATCCGCATTATTTGGGTTTGCGTTCATAAACTCAAAATCTGGTCCCGATGCTGCCATTATGCGGATAATAGAAGGGTCGAAATAATGCGCATTATTCTATCCCCGCTCCGATTTTACGACCAAATGTTGCGGATATTATCCGCATTATTGAGTTTATGAAAGGGGTATTAGAGTAGCAATCGTAGCCGATGATATCATGATTTGGGGAGAAAATATCGCACAACACGACGCCCGCCTGCATGCATTCCTAGACAAAGTGCGATTGTCTGGACTCAAATTGAACAAAGCCAAATCGATCACTCGATCACGAGAGATCGAATACGTAGGTCACGTGATCACGAGTGATGGCGTGAAGCCCAGCTCTGAGAGAGTGAGATCGATCACTCAGATGCCTTATTCGACATCAAGGAAGGAAGTTGAAACCTTCTTAGGCATGATCACATACTTGGGAAAGTTCATCCCGAACCTACCTGAGATAACTGCACCTTTGCGCGAACTAACGCAAAAGGGCGTGGTTTGGCACTGGGAGCCCGAACACGCAAAAGCCGTTGATGCACTAAAAAGCATGATCACTTCTGCGCCTGTGCTGAAACTATATGATGCTGCCAAATCCGTTGCCCTAGCAACCGACGCTTCAAACGAAGGCTTTGGAGCAGTGCTGCTTCAAGACAACTGCCCAATTGCATACGCATCCCGACGGGTCAATGATGCAGAGCATAACTATGCCCCCATCGAAAAGGAAATGTCTGCGATATTGTTCGCGTGTACTAGTTTCACAACTACGTATACGGACTGATTGCCTGTACGGCTTGTGCCGAAAGGGTGGGTTGGGTGGTGGCGCGTCGCGTTAATGGGAACACCACCCTTCGTCCAAAGCCCCCCCCCCCCCCGGTTTTGCCGAAAGGGTGCGTTGGGAGCGTTGGGTCGCGTCGCGTTGACTGGAACCCCACCCTTCGTCCAAAGCCCCCCCCCCCCCCGGTTTTGCCGAAAGGGTGCGTTGGTACTTTTTCTCATGTTATATTAAAAGACGCGTTTTGAATTTATATTTAACCTTCAAACAACCATTTCAAAGAGGCTATCGTCCGGATCGGTTTACACTCTATTACAACTTGGTCTACAGCCAGTTGGTCTAATAGACTGTTTAATATCAGTTGGTCTAATATATACCAGTTGGTCTAGTCATCATTTCGTCCAATTACTGTTTGGTCTAATTGCTATTTGTTGTTTAATACAAAACTCGTCTTTTAACTCTATAAAGCCCAAGGGGGGGGGGGGGCACATTGTGCCCCCTACCAGATTTTCATTCGCCACTCCTTCGCCCTTAATCCAGTTTCAACCAAATTTGGTGACTTTTCCAAAAATCTTATTTCCAACATTTTGATATATAGTTTAGCTATATTTCATATTGCTGGTTGCCATGGCAACAATAAAACTGACAACCATGTCAGTCAGATTTTGCATATTTTTCTGTTCCAATTCCAATTAACCATTTTAAATGTATAAAATGGGCGTTTGTTGGCTGAAATTTGCTGAAGGAGCAAAATGTGAAGTAATTATCGCCCTGAAATGTTTTTCCTATTATTTCCTTTGTTTTTCTGTGACAATGCCATAAAACAGTAGCTATAGTAGAGATACTTGAAAATAACAGTATTTTCCAAAGATTGCCATTCTATTTTGTGTCATTTTGATTCCTCCACCCAAGTTATACCTCTAATATCATTTGTTTATCACATTATCAATCTGCAAACTTAAAATTCCGATATTATTGGACTATGAAATATGATAACTATGCATGTACCTATCCCTAACAATACATCACAGGTCTCATAATGTATTTCTTTATTTTGTTATGAATAGCGCCCCCATGTAGTGACCTTGAGAAATTTCAACCATAAAAACTAATGAGCTTTGACTTGCAGATCATTTGTGGCAAATATGAAAAATATTGGTCTATGATAAGACATACTGGGGATAAAGAAATTATACAGAAAAACCATGTTTTTAGCATATTTCCTATGTATTTCTTTATATTATGGTAAATAGCGCCCTCTATGTGTCACCATGAAAAAAATCAAGTATGTGGTCGTGTAGACTATGAGTTGCTCTACCCATGTGCCAAATGTGACGATGAAACATCAAAAAATAACATCAAAATAGCTTGGGCTTTATAAGGTTACATGAGAAAAAGAGAAAAAGTACCAACGCACCCTTTCGGCAAAACCGGGGGGGGGGGATTTGGACGAAGGGTGGGGTTCCAGTCAACGCGACGCGATCCAACGCTTCCAACGCACCCTTTCGGCAAAACCGGGGGGGGGGGGGCTTTGGACGAAGGGTGGTGTTCCCATTAACGCGACGCGCCACCACCCAACCCACCCTTTCGGCACAAGCCTGTTTGTACAGATCATAAGCCGCTGATTGGCATACCAGTGCACTCCTGTTATAACGAACACGGTTATAACGAAAATTCGTTATAACGAAGTAAATCTTCTGGTCCCAAAATTATCACCATTAAAGTCTATGGTAAAAAATTCGCTTATAACGAACACGGTTATAGCGAAATTTCCGTTATAACGAAGTCTTTTCCGAGCGCCACAGACAAAGAAAAACAAAAGAAATGTGCTCCGTTATAACGAAATGCGAATTGCTTTCGAAAATTCGTAGCGGAACAAGCATTTATAGCTTCTCTGCATGGGTGAACGCTTCACACCACTGTGTGTTCGCTCTTTGTGTCACGCACAGTTTCTGAGGGGAACTTGCGTTTATTATTGTGATACAATTATCCCATCACATTTCACATAGCTTTCCAGTGTATGATAAGTATTCAGCAAACAGAATATATGTGGTTTTCTTGTTTTCGTTATATATTGTATTTGTTCGGTTGTAACGAAATTTCGTTATAACGAAAGAAAACTGCCGGTCCCGAGCATTTCGTTATAACGGGAGTGCACTGTATTTGTGAAGCCGCTACACAAGCTTAGCCCGCGACTTCAGCGGATGAGATTACATCTCATGGCTTACGACATCCAGCCACACTGGAAGCCGGGCAAAGAGATGTTACTGCCATTGAGCAGTCAACGCGTACCCACAGAGCCATATACATCAGCGTTGATATTGACACTGTCGAATGTGCTATGCATATGTCAGCGCGAAGATTAGAACAATTTCGCCAAGAAACCAAAAAAGACCCCGCCCTTCGGGCGGTAGCCGCGTTCATACGCAATGGTTGGCCTAAGAACAAAGACGAACTCCCGTGTGAAGTAACCCCATACCACTCATTCCGTGATGAGTTGGTAGAAATAGACGGTCTCATACTGAAAGACTGTAGACTAGTGGTGCCGCGAAGCTTGCAGTGCGAGATGCTAGACATTTTGCATCAGTCCCACTTGGGAATCGTGAAGTTAAAATCTCGAGCGCGACAGGTTTTCTTCTGGCCAGGCATGAACGCCCAAATTGAAGACAAAGTCGGTAGATGTTCAGTATGCCAAACAACGCGAAAAGCTCAACAGTCTGAACCGCTCATCTCACACGAGATACCCGAGCGAAGCTGGTCAAAGCTAGGTATCGACATTTTTCTCCTCGACGGTGTCAACTACTTGATTGTAGTTGATTTCTATTCGAAATTTCCCGAGGTCGAAATCATCTCAGCACTAAAAAGCATCTTTGCCAGAAACGGAAGCCCTGACACGTATCTGATAACGCCAGATAGTTCGCCTGTAGCGAATTCAGTCAATTCACACAGGAGTGGGAAATAAATCACAATACATCTAGTCCCACCTACCCACAGAGCAATGGACAAGCCGAACTGTGTTCAGACAGTCAAAATGCTCTTCAAACAGGCCAAGCTATGCCAGCGAGACCCAGAGTACGCATTACTCGAATATAGGAACACACCCCTAGAATATGGCACCCGTGGATACGCGCCCGCACAGCTTCTGAACGGTAGATTACTACGTAGTCGAATTCCGGTATCAGAAAAGCTTCTCCGCCCCCAAAACATTCCTCCAATCCACGAGCACCTCATGGCAAGATGAAGGAATCAGCGAGAATATTTTGACAGACATGCCCGCTCTACCCCCTTGCCTGCCTTGCGCACCAATCAGGATGTAAGTATTTGATGGCGTACTGGCCATGTGGCAAGCGCAGCGGAGACACCGAGAAGTTACATCATCAAGACCGAGCAGGGCGAATATCGCCGCAACCGCAAGCACATCAGACCAATTCCCTCCTCTCCCCCCCCCCCCCCCACCCCTCCAAACCAGCAAGCCCGCGCAGCCATGCCACGTCACCAACGCCAACCACAATCTCAGCGATATCAAAACATCACACTCACCCATCCAACCACAACACGGAGTGGGAGAGTCCAAACCCCCAATGTTTGCAGTTGTGAGACTGAAACTACATATTTCGTTAGCGATGTAATAGTCCCTTGGTATAAGCTTATTACATTGCTTATGATAAGACAAACTCGTTTCTTTTTGTAAAATGCTCAATGCTTTACATTGTTTTTATGTTATTTCCTTAAACAGTCTTGATTACATCAGAATTGTTGTTTATTAAAAAAGTGTTACAATGAACTGGCAATTGACAACCATAATAAATTGAACAAGGAAATTGGTATTTTGTGGTTGAATATTAATTACATGTATTTTGCAAAAAAGGAAATTTAAAGCTAGTTTAATGTATACTCATTAAAATTAAAACAAGGAGTTTACTGGCTTTTGCAGTGTATGACTTAATGAATGTTAATTTTTTATTTTATAAGACACTCATATGTATCATGAGCATTTGGTCATTATCCATGCATCATTTCACATGCCTCACTTGTTATGATTACTAACCGCAGTCAATTTAAATTGTATAGTAATAATGTTCGTAAAAGAAGCCACAGTTTACATGTATGATAAGAAAATCATACTATTATTTGAACTAAAAAAAAAAGAAAACAAAATATCATTTGTATATATATACGGAATATAAAGAAAAATGTGTGTATATAATATCTTGATTTAAAAAAAAAAGTGGAAAGAGAACCACATAAAGTATTGAGCAACATAGCAACATGCAACAAAATAAGTATAAGATTATATATATATATATATAATATACATGTCGCACCTTTTTTCAACAAATTGTGACAGCACTTCTTGACAATGCATGGCTTGATCGTTTTCCACGCCAATTGATATGTTAACATGGACGTTGGACGACTTGTCTCAGGGCTTCAACGAAGCAATCACCGTGCTACTGACTCGAGCGGGGAGTGCGACGCAGATTACGATTCTTAGATGATCTGCGTATGTCTATTTTGAAGAAAATTACATGGACGCTGTCTATCTCCAATGTGTCGGAAGCGTAACCTCTCATGCTCTACCTTTGAAATCAAGCTGTTCCTCGGAAGTAGAATCACCGGGAACATTCAATTTTTTTTTTTTTTTTTTTTTTTTTTTATAATTGGAAGATAAATGAACTTTCATCGTAATGTTGGTCAGAAGGCTGTTTTATGTAATAATCACATAATTGTGAAATCGGTTACATTGCACTAACTAAGCATATAGTAAAAAATAAATGTGTATTGCATTGAAAATGCACTATTCTAAAAAAAAAAAAAAAAGTCCCTAACTTTGTTAATAGTTCTATTGGTAATCAAGAAATGCACAATGAATTTAGTAGCATTGCAATAAGGTAGGAATTAAAAATATTATAATATCAATATGGGGGATGGGATTGCGGTCATGATCGATTATAAGCAACAAATTATTGACTGATATCAAAAGTTAGTGTAGTTAAGGGAGGGATTAAATGAGAAGATGTTTTGGATTATTTTGGGTTTTAAAAGGTGGGCATTTGGTTACGGGCAACTTCGTACTTTTTCACGTTGGGGTTGTTTTTTAGTTATATTTCGGATATTTTTTACAACTACGTAATACAAACAAATCTGAAAAGAGTTTATTGATTGTAAAATGTATTTACTTTAAGTTAAGGGAATTAGAGACATTGAGAAAAGGAATAACTTTTTTTTTTCAAGGTGTAAAGATTAAGGTGAATATATTATGTTTTTACAGGAAACATTCATTACCTGTGATATAGAGGACAGATGGAGTTCAATGTGGGAAGGCCCCTATTATGTTAGTCATGGTTCTAACCACAGCAGAGGGGTGCTTGTGTTAATCTCGCCAATGGTGAATATTGATGTGTTTCAGGTTTTTCAAGACAATAAAGGTAGGTATATTTATAGCTTATAAGATACAAGGTATTAACTTGATATTAGGTAATGTTTATTTTCCCCACAAGAAATCATGAAAGTGATCAATTGATATTTTGGAAAAAGGTTTGTAAAACTCTTCCTAAAATTGATAAGAAAGGGTATCCGGTGATAGTAGGCAGTGATTTTAATATGATTAGGGATATTGAATTAGATTATTTTGGTTATTCTGTTGATAGGACATCAAATAGCATTAATCAAGCAATTGAGGAATTTATGTCTGATTTTTTTTTTTTTTTGGAATTTGGAGAATTAGACATCCTTTCAAAAGACAATTTACGTATACAAATGTACTAAAAAAAATCCTTTTATGCAAAGTAGATTGGATTATGGATAATATCCCAAAGTTTGGATGAAGTAAGTATAACGTGAAATAATTTTACCCATTGCTCCGGATCATCATGCAATAATTTTGCATTTATATAATAAGACAGGAAATAGATTGGAAAAAAGAAGAAGATCATATTGGAAATTTAATAATAGTCATCATGCAATAATTTTGCATTTATATAATAAGACAGGAAATAGATTGGAAAAAAGAAGAAGATCATATTGGAAATTTAATAATAGTCTTTGTGAAAATCAACTGTATGTAGCTGAGATGAAAAGGAAATATCAAATAAAAAAAAATAAAGGTTGCAAATACAAGATAAAAGGTTGTTATTGGATTTTATGAAGATGAAGATTCGCAGTTTTACACAAAAATTTTCTAAAAGATTGGCAAAAGAAAAGAGTATGTTAAGAAAGCGATTGCAAAAATACAAGCAGATATAAAATACAACCAGAAAATCGTACATGATATAAAAATTGTGGGGATTTCAGGTGTATGCTGCTGGTTCCCAGGGGAGGAAAAGGCAAACTTAATCACCGAGGCTCGAGACCTTCCTCTCCGACCAGTGCATGCACCCAGAATCAGCTATATCAATGTAAACAGATACAAAATTATCAAATAATACATTATTACACAAAAATGCTCAGAATTCAAACACAAATATGACTAAAATCATAACTGAATATGGCCGATGCCCTACCCTGACCTGATCTTGTTAGCTCGTCCAGCAAAACTGGTGATTTGATATTCTTTCAAAAGAAAAAACAAACAAACAAAAACAACAACAACAACAACAAAACAAACAAACAAATGTATCATTGTGATACCATGGCAGCACATTTCCCAAGGATGATCAAAAATATATTCTGCTCATTTTAAAACTCAACATCCCTCCCCAAATCTCTATGCAGAAACCCAACCAATGGAGTGAGCAAAACTCTGGTATTTTTTCCCTAAAAATACGGTTGCCTTGACAACACATTCATTGTCTAACACCGACATGTGACAAAAGTTGCACTGTTGTAGGAAAACAGCCACATAATAAATCAAACCTAAACTCAAAGGCCTGAATTCACGAAGGAGGTATAAATGAAACCATGGTTTAAACCATGGACAAAAACCATGGAGCGCCAAGTGTCGCACGAAATATTTCGTTACGAAATTGGTCATTTCGTCAACAAAATGACCGTTTCGTTAACGAAATTATCATTTCGTGCACGAAATGTTTGTTCTTAGTTACAAAATGTTGTCATTTCGTTACAAAATAATCATTTCATCGACAAAGTGACTGATTTCGTAACGAAATATTCCATGCGACACTTGGCTCTCCATGATTTTTGTCCATGGTTTAAACCATGGTTTCATTCGTGAATTCGGGCCTAATACTGTAAACTGAGGATCAGTGCACAATCAACTGTATACTTTGGAATAAAAAAAAAAAAACCAAACAAACAAACATGATTACTGTAACAATATATTGCTTTGACACTGAAGAAAAAAAAAACAGTTGCACATCTACCGTGTATTTTTAAGCGCATTGAAATTCTTTTCAAGTCTGAAATGCGCTATATAAGAACTTGTTATTATTATCATTATTATGTATTATTCCGGACATAGTATACCAAGTCCTGTGTCAAATACCTACAAAACCTGAGCCACACAGGGCCCATTATCTGCACACTTACTAGTACATACTTTAGTGGTCCCATGTGTGAAGATACAACACTGAACCACATTTTCACTATTGCCAATTAATCTATTAAGAAATACTTTTAATTTACTTAATTCAATCTTAATTCTTTCAATATCACTATACCCACACTCTTAATTACTTATCAAACCTTCACAATATTTTCGAGATTCCTCCTTTAATTTCAGTAAATCTTGAAAAAAAATCATTCATCTTAATCTTCGATATCCTTTCTTTCTAATTTACTACACAATCTACTATAAAAATTCTTAATTTCTTCAGCTATATTTTTTCATCACGACAAATAACACCAGCCAATGTCTTCAATTTCTTAATAATACTTATCTTTTTATTCCTTTGCCTTAACTAATTAAAATACCGTGAGTCAATTTCTCCACTTTCATACCACGAAGCTCGTGATCAAATCCTTAATTCTTCATTTACATACCCCTTAATTCCTTTTTTTTTTTGTATTTTCCAATTTTTCTAAAATCTTCTCATTCATATCATTCACAAGCATCTGTTCTAAAAAAAAAAGAGATAAAATTAGAAAAAAAAGTATAATGTTTTTAGATTATAAACAAAGGGAGTTAAAATGATGAATTTTGTTGATTTATAGTCAGATCACAGCGAGTTATTTTGGTTAAGAAACTTCATAATAAAGATGAAAACATGAAATGGAAGCAATATTTTAGTTCACTTGTTACTCAGAGATATAGGCGGAGAATTTATATTTTTTGTGATTACCTACCAGTGTTGTTGAAAGTGAAAGCTCCACAATTTTATACGGATTTATTAGAAGTGTGGGTGAATACGAGACAAGTAAGAAGTAATGTAAGTAATAGTCTGCAGATTGGTAGTGTTATAATGTTTAATAATAAATGTATACGATTAAACAGAACCTGTATATATGATGAAAATATGCATAAAAAGTGAATTTATAGAATAAAACATACATTAGGAAATGACGGTGAATTAAAATGTGATAGATATTTTAGAGATTTAGGTGTAAAAGATATATATATTTTTTTTGTTAAGATGTATTTATGAAAATAAACCAGTGGTTTGGAAGAGAAACATTAGAGAAAAAGAAAAAAGATATTTTGGAAACTGATTTTATCATAGGAGGGAAAACAACTAATATTAGTAATTTCAGATCAAAACGAATGTATTTGCTATTTCTTAAATAAAAGGATGAGCAGTACCGATTTTTGATAGAATCTAGCGAAATTATGGGTTTTCTGTTCAGGAGATAGAAAATGTATTTTTAAGGCCAAGACAATGTATATTAAATAGCCGATATCGAGAGGTTTCAATTTAAATTGGTGCATGGTATTGTTTTTACGAATCATCATCTTTTCCGGTTTGGTTTTGTTGCAGGTAACTTATGCTTCTTTTTGTGAAAAAGAAAAAGAAACATACAAACATCTATTTTACACTTGTGAGCTTGTGAAATTAATCTGGGAATTATGTGAGAAAATGATAGAGGATGTTGATTTTAAAAGAATTGTACTTGGGAAGCAATTCTGTTCGGGAGGAAGGAGGGCAATATGGGAAAACGCCAATTGTTTGAATAATGTTTTAATTTTGGTGAAATATTTGATATTTTAAAGTAAAGAATATAGAAAATAATAGTGTTTTAGAGGATAAGCCTTGAGGAAAAGAAATTAGCATCAATGACGGGAACTTTAACCATTCATTTCAATAAATGTGAAAATTTAAAAATACAAAGACAAGTATTGAAGGACCCGGAGCCAGATGTCTACGGGGAAGGGGGAAGGGATGGGAAGGGTAGTTGGGAGGGGAGGAGTTATGTAAAGGAAAAATGGTTTGATGGGGATATTGGTTTATAATCGCGGCGGGGGTGGTCAAGGAGGTTCGAGACATGGAGTTACAACTGACTATGATAATTATTCAATCAGCTGTCAGTTTTCTATGGATGGACAAAAGAATTCCACAGGTGCATTTGTGCCTTTGATGTTCGATGCTTGAAGCCGTCATCTTTCTGAGCGATCTGAAGATTCATTTTTAACGCTAACATAATATCGGGTATATGCTGCTCGGTTATATATCAAATGCAATGAAATTTCACCTAATGATAAAGTATATAAAACAAAAGTCAATTCCGTTCGAAAATATGTGCAAAAGTGTAAATCCGAGCTGTATTTTGTGAAAGTGTTTGAAATTTTACCCTCATGGAAAGCCGGTTTTATCACTTTTCTCCTTATTTCCGCAAAATGAAACTGATATGGTATCATCTTCAAGTATAGTTCTTTATAAATCAATATGTCAAATAAGCGTACAATCACGTACATTCAAGTACATTCAAGTAATTTTGATATTTATTTCACCAATATTTGAGCAATTTCTATTCGCGCACCCCCGTGCCTTTATTGTCTACCGCCCATCGTTTGTAAGTAGGAATAGCGAAAAGTAATTACCATCACAAAGACATATCTTCCTTGTAGTGGGTGGTGATTATGCAATAGGCGTTTTCACATCAGCCCGATAAAAAATCAAAGCTCGAGATATTTTTCGCGATTGCGTATTAGAGCGCTATTTCAATCTTATTCACATCAGCCCGAAGAGAATTAGCCCGATTCTTTTGTTTCGAGCTAATTCGACAGCTGAGTATGTGCAAACAGCATCAGTAATGTGTGTGCCCTCTCAAAAATTCCTTGTGATTTGTGTGCAGATTGCCTCGATCGATCGGGTCACACACGCTAGGCATGATGGGATGCATTGCGCTAATTTCTCGAGTCGTTTTCACATTATCGAACAGCGCGCTACCATCCCGCTATTTCAGAAATTTCCCGAGTTGGACTCAAGAAATTTTCTCGGTCAGAGCGATACAATTAGCGCGCTAATATGTGTTCACATTATCAAATAGCGCGCTATTTCGCTATCGGGAAAGTTTCCCAAGTCAGAAAATAGCGCGCTATTTCGAAACATCGGGCTGATGTGAAAACGCCTATTGAGACACGAGTCTATTGTCTTCGCATCTGAGCGTCAGATCCAGGTTGACACATACTGAGTACTTCAAAATTGATTTTTGAGTGGCGCCGCGCCTTCGAGCACGGGATCAAGGCGAATAAGATTGTTGTGACTATATATTTGATTTTTTTTTAGCTCACCTGAGCCAAAGGCTCGAGTGAGCTATTGCGATCGCCCTTCGTCCGGCGTCCGTCGTGCGTCGTGCGTCGTGCGTCGTCCGTCGTGCGTCGTCCGTCGTGCGTCGTCCGTCGTCCGTCGTGCGTAAACTTTTTACATTTTCATTTTCTTCTTAAAAACCCCTGGCCAAGACCGATTTTCATCAAACTTGGCAGGTAGCATCCCTAGGGGCTTAGGAACTCAATTTGTTAAAATGGGCATCATGCCCCACCCAGGGGGCCCCCAGGGGGGCCCAAACCCCCAAAATTAAGGAATCTTTAAAAAATCTTCTTCTCTAGAACCAGAAGTGATAGAGCTAAGTTAATACAATGAATTAGTACATTGATGACTGTAGTTTCAAGTTGTTCATGGCAGATTCAGGGGTGCCCCCCTTGGGACCCAGGGGAGGGGGGTGGGGAGGGGTCCTAATGGGGCGTAAATTGTACATTTGCATCTTCTTCTTGAGAACCCCATGACCAATTTTCACCAAACTTGGCAGGTAGCATCCCTAGGGGGTTAGGATCTCAATTTGTTAAAATGGGCACCATGTCCCACCCAGGGGCCCCCCAACCTCCAAAAATGCAGGAATCTTTAAAAATCTTCTCTAGAATCAGATGTTATAGAGCTAAGATAATACTATGAGTGAGTACATTAATGACTGTAGTTTCAAGTTTTTTCATAGCAGATCCAGGAGTGCCCCTCTTGGGGGCAGGGGGGGGGGGTGGGAAGGTCCAAATGGGGGCCTCAATTGTACATTTTCATCTTCTACCTGAAAACCTCATGATGGATTTTTGTCAAACTTGGCAGGTAGCATCCCTAGGGGGTCAGGATCTCAATTTATCAAAATGGGCACCATGGCCCACCCAGAGGGCCCCAGGGGGCCCCAATCCCCCCAAATTAAGGAATCTTGAAAAATTTGGGCCCTTATTGTACATTTTCATCTTCTACTTGAGAATGCCTGGTCAAATTTTAGTAGAGCTGTGAATAATTTAGATTAGTGACTGCGTGAAAGGTGAACTTGCGATACTCAGGTGAGCGCTAGACCCGCGGGTCTCTTGTTTTTGATGTAGTCTTGTATGATCTGCAAAGAGTATAAAAGCTACGCTAAGAGGGTATACTCTTGCGATTTCGCACGCAAACGGGTGTAGTACGCCATGGAGCCCCGCGCGCCCCTCATGGAGCCCAACGGCGGCCATGTTAGTAACAAAACCGCGATCTTCTTAACACGTGAGCCTATGGAGAAAACCCTACCTTCCTTTCATTTTCTTCATTTTAAGAAAAAAACACAGTGGTAGAATTGTGTTTCACGCTTCAAAATATCAGCAGAAGTATATTTTCTGTCGATACGTTAAAAAAAAATTGAAGAAATGTCATTACTTTTCAATCTGCAGTCCTTCAAAGATTGTATTTGAGCTGACAAACGCCGTCTACCTCTTTCTCTCTCGGTCTACTTTAGCTCAAACTTTGTGGGACTGCATATTGGAAAATAAATGACATTTCTTCAATTGCATTTCATGGTTAGACAGGAATGATACTTCTGTATGACAAAACGAACTCCTAATTACATCTTTTTCCCTGTATGCCCCCTAAAAAGGGGGAAAATAATAGGCAGGCAAACATTGCTACTATAAAATCTGAGTTATGATCACGTAAAATATGCCCTCTATCGATCATTCAGCTAATGGCGTCAATTTTTTGCCCAAGAGCGTACTACGCGAAATCGCGAGAGTAAGCTCTTTCAGCGTAGCTTCTTTTCTCGTTCATGATTTCTGTTCACGGTAGTAGAATCACCGAGAACATCCAAAATCTCTTATATATCTTCGGACATCTTAGATTGGGATTTTCGAGCGAGTGCAACTGTTGCAAGAGTGTTTTTGTTAAATATATTATAATCAAATAATTGTGAAATCGGTTACATTGCACTAATTAAGCATTTAGTAAAAATTACTTGAGCATCTCATTAGAATTGCCCGATTCTTAATAAGTTTCAAACCTTGAATAATAATTTCATTGTTAATTAAGAATTGCACAATGAATTTCCTAGCAAACCTAATAAGATAGGAATGAAAATCAAAATATCCATATAAAAGATGGGTTTATGATCGATTATAAGCAACACATTACACGATTTTCCATTAATCGATCTAAGTTACTATGATTGATTAACAATCAAAGAGTAATGTGGGTTAAAAGGTTATTTCATGGTAAACAAGAAATGGAAACAATATTTTCAGTTTGTTACTAAACATATTGGAGGAAAATTTATATTCTGTTGTAATTTTTTTATTCATCTTTTGAATTTGTCTATACCGGAATTTTCCAGGGATCTGCTAAAAACATGGGTGAAAACAAGGGAATTTACGGGTAATTGGAATTTAGGAGGAATGGAAAATTATTTTCTGTTGAATATTTTCATAATAAAAGATTTAATTGTTTAAATATTTTGAGTATTCAGAAGATATATGAAGCGCATCCAATTGGTTGGAAAAGGAATATAGAGAACACAGAGGTAGAGAAGGATACAAGTGTTGATGAAATGATTTTTACAAGAAAAGATTACCTTCAAAGATATTTATGTTGAATTAGTGAAGAAAGTAAGTGATGATTCTTTGGTGATAGAAAAAATTAGAAATTCATATCTTTGTGATTTTTCTAATAAAGATATAAAATGCATTTTTAGTAGGTTAAGAAGTAGCACTTTGAGTTCTGTTTTGAGGGATTTTCAAGATATATTATTGCATGGAATAGTGTACACAAATCATCAATTATTTCAGTTGAAGTTCGTAAATGATAATTTATGTTCTTTTTGTCATAAAGAGGAAGAGACATATAAACATATATTTCATACATGTGAATTTGCTAGGAAAGTTTGGGGAAAATGTAGTACATTTTTTTTAATATGTTGATTTGCAACAGTTGAGTTGGGAAGAGATTTGTTTCTGGTAAAGAGCTACCAGATAAAGGAAAAGCTCAGTTAGTTAACCATATAATTTTGGTGAAGAAATTGCCTTTTTTTAGGAAGGACAAATAAGACACCCCAACGGAATATTTCATTAAAAGGTCTAAAGAGCAGGATAAGTTAGAAGAAGAAAAGTTAGCGGTTATACGTAATACGTTGTCAATACATTTACAAGAGTGGGAAAACGGGAAAAAGAATTGAGAATTTGTTTTGCTTTTATTTAATAGAGTAGGGTCTGCTGCACATCCACCAGGAAATGCCTTTTCCACGCACTCGTACATGATAACATGTTAACATGTGTTATCATGTAAGTCAGGACACACAGGTTTCAGTTGCCTTTGGGGTTTTGTTTGTAATGGGGGTTTTGGAAGGGGGAGGGGGAAGGGGTAGGGTAGTAAGAGGGAGAGTGGACGGGGGCATAGAGTGGTGTGGGGGTTTGATGTGGGTTTTTTTTTTTAACACTAAACTTCAATCAATGGATATTCGTATTTTAGGTTGGATTGAATGAATGCTGAAAAGGAATTATTTTGGGGGTAAGCGATTTAGTTAATAAAATTTATAATGTAATGAAAGAATAAAATTAAAAAGAGACCGAGGGATTAGTAGTGTAAAAATAGAAAAGAAGAGATGTGTATGTATGGATTGTGTGTATGGATTGTGAAAAAAAAAATGTGTCAGAGTGTATCAAAATGTATTAAATTGATGTTAAGTTTTGGCATAAATTTTGTATCCATTGACGAAAACGATAATGAAATTGGTCGAGAGAATTTTGTATGAATCTGTTTGTATATTACATTTCCCATTGATGAAGAATAAAATATTCTTTTTTAAAAAAAATGATTGACCTCATTTTTTCTGTTGCCGTTTTGATTTCTGGATTGCGTTTTTTTTTTTCTTCATCCCGAACAGAAATCAAAGACACAGAAGACTGTATATACATCTGAACATAATCATAAAAAATACAAAAACCACAATAACAATGAAAATATAACTCAAACCGTTCAAAATGTTTATACATTGTCACTTGATTACCGTCGCAAGCGTATTTTGACTGGTATAAAAATAAAAGTAATGATATTTTACTTAGAACATCAGTTTCTCACTTTCATTGTCAAACGAAACAAATTCACATGGTTTTGTGAAAATTCCTTAGAGAACAATCTATTCGACTCCCTCACATAACTTTGAGCATCTTTGCACATTCCTGCAACCAATAACTCATAAGAATTTCTTATAGTCTACTCTCTTGATAAGAGTGAGGAAAGATGGGAACGAACGAGTATACATGATGTTTACGGCAAGATATCACATTACCCTTGTGATGGTCTTGTTGAGGATCATCATAACCTATAGATGGAATTTCATGGTACTGGTACTCCTCATAATACATTACTGTGTTTACTCTAGTTTAGCATTACTAATCTGCAGAGCTAATCTAACGACTTTTGATGCCATAAGTATCTCATTAATTCTCAACCAGTTTCAACCTGCGATTTAAGTAATTGTAGAATACTGTGAATAAAACTGAGGAATGTAAATCTGGTTTGGTATTTCAAAGAGCTACTGTATAGTAGCTCTTGGGTTATTTAATGCAAGAGAATGATTTACTTAAGATCAAATCAATAGTCCAAGAAGAAATAAGTAATGAAGAAATTATTATTACCAAATAACAATCGTCCATTCATTCCTTTCTTCTTTTTTTACGGTAGTCTACAAAGCACTTGAGTTGCAATTACTTGGGATATTCTTAAGAATAATAATCTTTTCAAAAAGTCTAGTGATCGATGATAAGCTGAGTAAAGAATACAGTGGGGTCTGTAGTACATAGTATATACCTCTTTAATCGATTCATTCCAATTTACGTTGCCAAAGATAGACCTGCAGAACATGCCGTAGGATTACATTATTGTAGGCTCCAATTTCGCGTAGATTCTAAATTTTTGTCTTTGTTCTGAAGAATGTTTTATTCCTCATCAAAGAAAACCATTTGTATAACACATTATACAGCATTATGACCTCGTTTTCATAAACAGTACACTCTGATGAAATTCATTTGCAGACACATACCTTAAGCCGAGTGATGGTGCGACCCCGAGAACTACTACCCATTAGAAAGTCCACATAAGCTTTCGGGATCCTGCCATCTGTCTGTCTCATGTGTATAGTCAGGGTAAAATTACTTTATGACGTTTAGACATTATGATTACTTGTTCATTTTTGTGAGTTTGGGTTATATATGTCATTATTGTGCATGTGTTATGATTATGTTAAGATTTATCTACACGATTTTAGTATCTTTGGTTTTGTTACGAGTGATGATTAGATAATTTTGATATGTAAGCAGCAACAGAAGAAAAGAGCAAAAAAAAAAAGAAAGAAGTTAATTGGAATAGATCGATTGATCTATGAAAAATGGTGTAATTTGGTTCTTATAATCGATAATGACTATGAATTTTTTTCCAAATATTGATATTATGAATTTGCTATCTCGTTTAATTGAAATGGAATTTAGTTTGCAATTGCTGGTTAAAAAAAAAAATGAATTTAGATTCCTTGTGATAAGTTTTGATGCGATTTTTATCTAAATGCCATTTTAATGCTATTGTAACCACTTTTATAATTATGTGCTTTTTCTTATTTTATGTTGATTTATCGTACTCTCGTAACTATCGAAATTGATGATGAATTTAATTTTGAATGTTCTCAGTGACTACACTGAAAACAGGTGAATCAAATTTAAGAACAGAGTACAGCTACTAAGTAGCAGATGTCATGCGTGATCGGTATATAAATGATGATTATACTGTGCTGCTAGCCGCTGAAATATTTATTTGCTTCCAACTCACATCTCTTAATCTCATGCACGCATGCACTTCACTTCAGGTTCATCGCTGACCAAGAAAACAATGAACTTTTCACTTGCATTCAGGCTCACAATGATCAAAGAATGCTTCACAATGATAATCCAAACCAGAAGCAACTGATGTACCTTCTCAAACTGTGACTTTTTTCAGGCTGGTGGTAGTCTGAGTCTAGTGCAGGGCTAGGGGTCGGCACTGTGTGCCCCATTCCAAGCAGGCACAGTAGCTCAGCTCGCCGCACATTATTATATAGGCTCAATTAGATTCTAGATTTTTGTCTTCGTTCTAAAGAATATCTTATTCTTCATCGAAGAAAACCATTTGTGCATAACAACATACAACATTCTCACATCATTTTCATAATCATTACACGTACTCTGATGAATTTCATTTGTCGACTATACGTGTTAAGCCGAGTGATGGCATGATCCCTATAACTGCTACCCCTAAAAAAAAGTCCACACAAGCTTACGCGGTCATGCCATCACTCGGTAGTCGGCGGAGGGGGGGGGGGGGGGGAGGGTATGGACAAAAAAGGGGCACAGACATAAAATAGTACGTGTATCATTCGAATTTACGAAATGTGATAACTTCTTATTCGCAAATAGGCAATATTTAATGCATTTACGGTCAGGCGAGCAGACAACGAGATTAGGAATTTTTCATCGTTTTTATTTCAGTCGTCTGATGATTTACTATAGTAAGCAATTGCATTAAGTGGCATTAAGATCATACAAGCTATATTTCATTTCGTTTATTTATCTATCATTTTTGTCGTGCCTTATTCAACAGTTTGTGACCGTACTTCTCCATTGACTTAAACGTTTCCACGCAAGTCATGATGATAGCACGCTGGACAACTCAGTCTTTCCTTGGTGGGATAAACCGATAGAGGGCGCAAATTTTCTGATTGCGATAATCGAGAGACTGCTCGCCCAATCTTGTCGTGTTCACTGAATCACGGTTACGAGTAAAAAGCACTAAAAAGAAGCTAGATTATGGACAATTAGGCTTGGGGCTCCATCAAAACATTCACTGCACTTCTGTTATTGGGGGCGGGGGATACAATTAGGATTAAGTACAGGGGTACAATGCTGTATGTGTTTAAAACAAACGAGGGAGAACGAGGCGAAGGGATAGTCAACGGTCTTTCCTGTAGTCAATCAGACTTTACCTGATAGTCAACCAGCTTAAATGTTGATGCGTTAGTCAAAGACAGGATGAGGTGGGTCATCTTATATATTCGTGTTGACAATTCACGTATTGAATCCACGAAGAAATGAAGAAATAAACTGGTAATGCATTTTTTTTTTCAATAAAAAAATGGGTCAAGACTCCCAAAGAAGGCGGAGGCCGCTGAAAATTCGAGTCGAATAAAATCCATCTTTGTTGGCAAAAAAAAAAAAAAAAAATGCATTACCAGTTTATCTCTTCATTTCTATGTATATAATTATATATATGCACGCCCCCCCCCCTTTTTTTTCAACAAATTGTGACAGCACTTCTTGACAATGGCTTGATCGTTTTTCACGACAATTGATATGTTAACATGGGCGTTGATCGACTTGACTAGGGGCTCTCCTATGCAGCAATCACTGCTATACTCATCTAGAGCGGGGGAAGACACGATGCACTGCACGATATCATGTACAATTCACTAGAGGAAAGGCGCAAGTGGGTATGATATTACACCAGTTTTCCACAAGGTAATTGCTGTTCCGAGCAGTAAAGTCGCCCGGAACATCCAAAATATTTGTTTTCAATACTTCAACGTAGATTCCGTAAGTCTTCAAATTACTTCGTCTAATGCTAGTCTGACAAATTTATAAAATGGTCACATAATTATGATATTGGTTTCATTGCAATAACTAGGTATTTTTTTTCAAAATAATATGTGCATTGCATTAAAACTGCACGATTAAAAAAAAAGCCCTTAACTTTAAATAATAGCCTTATTAGTAATCAAGAATTGCACAATGAATTTGCTAGCATCGCAATAAGATTGGAATCAAAATCATGATATAAATATTAATAGAAAATGCGGTCATGATCGATTATAAAATCACACGACTTTCCATTAATCGATCTAAGCTTCTATAATCGATCCTTTTTGTGTGTGGGTTTTTTTTTTCTGTTGCCGTTTTGATTTCTGAATTACATTATCTAATCATCACACCTAACAGAAACCAAACATACTGAAATCATGTAGATAGATCAGAACATAATCATAACAAATTCAAAACGATGAAATTATAAATCAAACCCAGCAAAACGTTTTATACACAATGACTTGATTACCGTCGCAAGCATATTTCAACTGGTAAATATTATCAATAATAATAATAATAATAATAATAATAATAATAATAAGTTACTTAGGACATCATATTTTCACTTTCAGTGTCATCGAAATAAGAATCTAATTAATTTTTGAGCAGTTTGAACATGCGATTTAGATAATTGTAGAATACTTGGATAAATGTATTTTCGATTATTCATTTCAAAGACCTACTAGTAGCTCTTCGGTTATTTAATACAAGAGAATAATTCACTGAAGTTCAAATCAATAGTACAAGAAGAAAGTAAGGAATGAAGAAGTGATTCCAGTATCCTATAATTATTACCAAATAATAATCGTCCATTCCTTCCTTCCTTTTTTATGGTAGTTTACAAATTAATAAAGCACTTGCGTTGCAATTACTTGGAATATTCACAAGAATAATAAACTTTTTAAAAAGTTTACATGTGATCGATGATAAGCTGAGTAAAGACTATACAGTATGTAGTACATACTACAATATTCCTCTTTAATCGATTCATTCAGATTTACGTGTCGCCAAAGATAGACCTGCAGAACACGCAGTAGGCTTACATTATTATAGGCTCCAATTTCGAGTAGATTTTATTCCTCATCGAAGAAAACCATTCGTATAACACATTATACAGTATTATAGCATCATTTTTATAAACAGACACATACCTTTGGGAGCAGTGATTTCAAAAATGTTCAAGATATCATATTTGATGCATGTGTGTAGGTCTGTTGTATCGCAAAACATCCTATTTGTGTTTTGCCATAAAGCCTAAAATGTACGGAGATATCAGTATTTTTCTCAATAAACCGTAACTGTAGACAGTTTAATCTGGGATTTTTTTTTTTACATTTTAAGTATTGTCACATTTTGTGTATTTGTTAATATTTAACACTGATTATACGAGTTCAAATCTTCACAGTGGTTGTTTCTATCCCAAACTCACATTTTAGAACTACGTAAAGGCACTAATGCTGGGTTTTCATTTCATCTGCAACTGATGAATTATGCCTGTAAGCCGAGTGCGACCCCGAGAACTGCTACCCATAAGAAAGTCCACACAAGCTTTCAGGATCCTGCCATCATTCTGCTTAATGCGTATAGTCAGGGAAAAATACTTTATGACGTTTAGACATTATTATACTTATACATTTTTTGTAAGTTTGGGTTATATTTTTCATGTGTTATGATAATGTTAAGATTTATCCAAATGATTTTAGTATCTTTGGTTCTGTTACGAGCGATGATTAGATAATTCAGACAACAAAAAAGGCAAAAAAAAGAAGAAGTTAATCAGAATAGATCGATTAAGAGAGAATCGTGTAAATTTGTTTTTCCATAATCTTTTATTGATTCCATATTCAATACAATTCCATGATAAATCGAATCACATGTATTACAGAATCCACGATTCAACAAAACACAATAAACCAAGCTGTACTTTCAGTACAAACAGTGCATTCGTAAAGAATATACACTGCACCGAAAAAACAAACAAAATAACATACACTGCTTACTTACTTTCATTTAAATCAAATGGAGCTGTCCTTTTAGCAAGACAGTGCATTCATAAGAAAAAAAAAGAATATTCATATTAAATGGAGCTGTACTTTCAGCATGACAGTGCTTCATAAGAAAAAAAAATATTTAACACATCAATATACACCCAAATAAAATCGCTATACAATCAAATGGAATCGATATTCCCTCTAATCCCCCCCCCCTCCCCTTCCCCCTTCCCCCCTCCCCCTCCCTCTCCCAACTACCCTTCCCCTTCCTTCCCCCTTCCCCGTGGACATCTGGCTCCGGGTCCTTCCATACTTATTTTCAAATTTTCCCATTTACTGAAATGAATGATTTAAGTTCCCCTCATTGATGCTAATTTCTTTTCCTCAAATCTATCCTCTAAAATCTTATTTTTTATTTCATTATATGTAAGCGGCTTTCCATATTCTCTACTTTTAAAAATCAAATATTTAACCAAAAGTAAAATATGATTTAACAACTGGTGTTTTCCCCTATTATCCTCCTTCCACCCGAACAGAATTTCTCCCCAAGTACAATTTTTTTTTAAAATCAACATCCTCTATTATTTTTTCACATAATTCTCAGATTAATTTCACATGCTCATAGGTGTAAAATAAATGTTTGTATGTTTCTTCTTCTTTTTCACAAAAAGAGCACAAGTTACTTGCAGTAAAGCCAAACCTGAAAAGATGGTGATTTGTATAAACAATACCATTCACCAGCTTAAAATGAAACTCTCTTAATCGGCTATTTAATGTACATTGTCTTGGCCTTAAAAATATATTTTGTATCTCCTTAACAGAAAACACATAATTTTGATTAATTCTATCAAAAATCAACACTACACTGTCTTTTTTCCTTAAGAAACTGCAAATACACCTGTTTTGATCTTAATTGCTAATATCAATTGTTTTCCCTCTATAATAAAATCAGTTTCAAAATATGTTGTTCTTGTTCTTTCATATTTCTCCTCCAACCCATCGGTATATTTTCATAAATACATATTGACAAAAAAAAAATGTCTTTAACTTCTAAACCTAAATCTCTAAAATATCTATCACATTTCAATTCACCATTATTTCCTAATATATGTTTTAATCTATAAACTCCCTTTTTATGCATATTTTCATCATATATATATATACAATTTCTATTTAATCGTATATATTTATCATTAAATATTAGAATATTACCACTATACAAACTATCACTAACATTACTTCTCATTTGTTTCGTATTTACGCACACTTCTAATAAATCCCTATTAAATAATGGAGCTTTCACTCTCAACTGCACTGGTGAATAATCACACAAAAATATAAATTCTCCTCCTATGTCTCTCGTAACAAAATTAAAATATTGCTTCCATTTCATATTTTCATCTTTATCAAGAAGTTTTTTTAACTGACATAACTCGCTGTGCTTTAACTAAATCAACAAAATTCATCATTTTTAACCCACTTTGTTTATAATCTAAAAACAATGTATTTTTTCTAATTTTATCTCTTTTCCTTTCCATATAAAATCAAAAAAACAATTTGTCTAAAGAATCAAAAACCCACCTGGGAACTGGAGTGAGAGAAGCTCGATATATAACTATTGAATAACTATGTACTTTAAGTAAGTGAATCCTTCCCATCAAAGTTAGATCTCTTTGCTTCCAGAAATTCAAAAGAACCTTTATTTTACTCAAAATCTCCTTATAATTCATATTTTCCTTCGTTCCCTCATCTAAGGAAAAGAAGACCCCAAGTATCTTCACAAAATAAACTGTTTCTCCAAAATTAGTATCTAATTTCAAATGCTGATATGATCCCAATCTTAATATTCTAGTCTTATCCATATTTACCTTTAATCCCGACATTTTTTTTCAAATTCTTCAAAAAACATCTTTAACCTATAAATTGATTTCTCATTACGTATAAAAATAGTCATATCATCTGCATATAAAACTTATTTAATTTCCTCATCTCCAAACTTTATTCCTTTTACAAAATTATCTCTTCGTAATCTATGTGACATCATTTCCATGCAAAAAATAAATAAATAAGGAGACAGTGGGTCACCCTGTCGAACACCTCTCTCCACTTTAAAATAACCGGTAGAAACCCCCTCATTCAAAACACAGCTCAAAGCATTTGTATACAAAACTTTTACCTACTTTTGAAATGACGGGCCAAATCCGAAAAAAAGCAAAACCTTTTGAAGAAATTGATGGGAAATAGAATCAAAAGCCTTTTCAAAATCTATAGCCAATAAAACCCTGGTAAATTATAATAAGATGAATGAAATATCATATCATCTATACTTCGAATTTCTTCCCTCAATATAACCTACTTGATCTCCGAAAATAACTTCATTCAAAACTAACCCCCACACTCCCCGGAAAACACCCCCGACCAGCCCCGTGAATACTCAGACGAATGGCAGCGAGCCGACTAAACCGCGCTCCCCAATCTCCCATGCATGCCATACCTGAAACGCGGAAAAAATGCCACCTTTAGCCAATACAGATAAAACACACTCCTACATCGAAATACATCAAAGTCAACATTTGTTTCTATTTATTTAAAATAAGTCCCACTTTTACAGAGCTAATACAAGAAATTATTCTTATCACACCTCTGTATTGAAATGCATGAGAAACCGTGGGGGCGTGACCCACCAACCCGCCCATCTGAACACCAAACATGGCCGACCTAGAAGTGTCCCCCGAAAACCGTGAAGCCTCCGAACCCCACAATCCTTCCACCCTATACTCGGCCCCTCCCGCACCACTCCACAGGGAACCTCCCTCTCCCTCTCATGGATTTACAAAACTCTGGAGAGAACCTCCTTTTCAAGGACATATCACAGTGTACTGACTTTTAATTGGTTCTTATAATCGATAATGGCCATAATTCTTTTTCTCCAAATGTTGATATTATGATTTTTATTCCTGTCTCGTTACATTGCCAGGAAATTTAGTTTGCAATTGATAGTTAACAAAAAAAAAATAGTGAAGTTAGATTCTTTGTATAAGTTTTGTGCGAATCCCATATGATTTTTAACTAAAAGCTATTCTAATTCTATATAACCAATTTCATAATTATATGCTTTTTTGTATAGATTCCTATGCTTTACAATAAACTTCGCTATCAGTATTCAAATGTACGTTTTGAAACTACCTAAACTCATCAAATTTTGGATGTTCTCAGTGACTTACGCTGAGAACAAGTGATACGACACTAAAGACAGACAACAGTAGTTATTACATGTCATACACGTAATGTATAAAGTAGTACTTGATCGATCATAACCATTTTTTTTTTTTCTCTCAATATTGGCATTATAGTGGTTATGGGTTACTGATATTTAAGCTGCCCTGCTAGTCTCTGGAATAATTAGTTGGCTCCAACTCACCACTCATAATCCCATGCACGCATGCACTTCACTTCAGGTTCATCGCTGACCAACAAAACAATGAACTCTTCACATGCATTCAGGCACACAGTGATCAGAGAATGCTTCACAATAATAATCCAAACCAAAAGCAACTGATATGTACCTTCTCAAACGTTCACCTTATTCAGGCTGGTGGTAGCAATCAGACCAAGTGGTAACATGTATTGAAAGAACAATCGTAGCTGGAGGCTGTCTGTCTGGTCCGCCTCTAGTGCAGGGCTAGGGGTCGGCACTGTGTGCCCCATTCCAAGCAGGCACAGCAGCTCAGCTCGCCGCACCGCTGTTGAAACCCCAAACTCCACTGCATGCATTATTGTCTCAAACTGAACAAATTATAGAGAACTGAAGAACTGTAAGAACCGATATACAAACCTCATTGTGTAGTGATGTCTGTGTGTGTGGGGGGGGGGGGGGGGTTGAACGTACATTAATTGCCTTTCTTACATTGAGATTGTATCTCTTGGCCGCAAATTACCTACCTCCCAGGTCTGTTCTGAGGACTTGTCTACGCCACTACCCCTTCCATCCCGTCGGAACTTTTGGATTTTTCAAGAAGAATTCAACAATCTCCGCGGTGCCCACTTTGGTGGAATGATATTTACAATGCTTTTAATCAAAGAGATTCAGGGACAGTGATTGGCACCTCTTGATCTATATACGTTGTCGGTCTTCACGGTGCACTCTGTATTGGAATTGTGGTGTGTTTGTGTGTGTTGTCCCTATGTAGTCTCAGGGGGTTCAAAGTTGAATTATGTAAGTATTTTGATTTTAATTAATCATTATTATCATTATTATTTTTATCATCATTATGATTATCATTGTTATTATTATCATTATTATCATTATTATTATTATTATTATTATTATTATTATGAATGACGACTGTGAAATTATTTGCCTCTATAGAATGATTTGATCCTGGCAGTCTTTCCTGGGTATATATTAGATTATTAGCCTACATTATAAAAAAAAAAAACAATAAAAACATGCGGACGACACTAAAATATGATATACGGAATTGAAATTCCAATTCCCCAGATGTATATGGCCTAAAATCCTGGCAGGAGAGAGAGGGGGGGGGGGGCGAGGGAGAGAGAGAGGGAGAGAGAAGGGCCCTTCAGTAGTGCTTATACAGTGTAGTATAGCTCGAACTTTGAGGGACTAGTTTCGAAATAATGGACATTTCTTTATTTTTTCAATTTTTTGCATATGATGCTTCTTAATTGAATTTTGAGGTCTTAAACAAAGCTAAACCGCTGTTTGCCCCCTTAAAATGAGGAAAGTAGAGGGGAGGCAGAATTCCACTCCTATAGGTCACGTATTATACGCTCGCGATAATCCAGCGGTTTGCTTCCTAAAATGGCCGCCGTTAGGCTCCATGGCGCTATGGCGTACTACACAATTTTGCGTGTAAAATCGCGAGCGTGCACCTTCGTATATATTACGCTCTTTGGTGTTAACATACACTTTTACGGGCTGTCTTTGGTTTCACTCTGTTCACGGCTGTAGAATCACCGAGAACATTCAAAATTTCTTATCTTAGGTTAAGATATGGACTTATCGCGAGGGGTCTCGATGCTGAAAGGTTCTTTTCTCATATATAATAATAATCAAATAATTATGAAATCGGTTACATTCCCCTAACTAAGCATTTAGTAAAAATTACATGTGCACTCCATTAGAATTGCTCGGTACTTGAAAAATTCCTAACTTTAATTAATAATTTTATTGGTAATCAAGAATTGCACAATGAATTTCCTAGCATCGCAATAAGATAGGAATGAAAATCATAATACCAATATTACAAATGCGTTCATGATCGATTATAAGCAACAAATTACACGATTTTCCATTAATCGATCAAGCAAATTCAGGAGAATATCAAGGGACTGGAAATGAAAATTGCAGCAGAGGTTCGCCAGATTGATAAGAAGTTAGTAGATTTAACGAAGGCAGTAGGCTTCAACGCGGAAACCCTAGAAACATTACAGAAAGACGTGATACCAAAGATTCAACATAGAATGGAAGAGGACAAGAAATCTTTCGAAGAGGAGCTGGACAGAGTAAACGCCTACATATGTAGGGAGAATTTAGTGTTCATTGGGGTACCAGAAGCTGAAATGAAAATGTGGAGAGCGTTTTGGCCAAGCTGCTGTCGGAAAAGCTACAAATACCCCGGGAGGAAGTGGAGCAAATTGAGTACCAAAGGGTACATCGTCTACCGGTCGCTGCAAGACCGCGCCCTATCAAGGCAACATTTGTTTCTATTTATGTCTTAAAATAAGTCCCACTTTTACAGAGCTAATACAAGAAATTATTCTTATCACACCTCTGTATTGAAATGCATGAGAAACCGTGGGGGCGTGACCCACCAACCCGCCCATCTGAACACCAAACATGGCCGGTCTAGAAGTGTCCCCCGAAAACCGTGAAGCCTCCGAACCCCACAATCCTTCCACCCTATACTCGGCCCCTCCCTCACCACTCCACAGGGAACCTCCCTCTCCCTCTCATGGATTTACAAAACTCTGGAGAGAACCTCCTTTTCAAGGACATATCACTGTGTACTGACTTTTAATTGGTTCTTATAATCGATAATGGCCATAATTCTTTTTCTCCAAATGTTGATATTATGATTTTTATTCCTGTCTCGTTACATTGCCAGGAAATTTAGTTTGCAATTGACGGTTAACAAAAAAAAAATAGTGAAGTTAGATTCTTTGTATAAGTTTTGTGCGAATCCCATATGATTTTTAACTAAAAGCTATTCTAATTCTATATAACCAATTTCATAATTATATGCTTTTTTGTATAGATTCCTATGCTTTACAATAAACTTCGCTATCAGTATTCAAATGTACGTTTTGAAACTACCTAAACTCATCAAATTTTGGATGTTCTCAGTAACTTACACTGAGAACAAGCGATACGAAGCTAAAGACAGACAACAGTAGTTATTACATGTCATACACGTTATGTATAAAGTAGTACTTGATCGATCATAACCATTTTTTTTTTCTCTCAATATTGGCATTATAGTGGTTATGGGTTACTGATATTTAAGCTGTCCTGCTAGTCTCTGGAATAATTAGTTGGCTCCAACTCACCACTCATAATCCCATGCACGCATGCACTTCACTTCAGGTTCATCGCTGACCAACAAAACAATGAACTCTTCACATGCATTCAGGCACACAGTGATCAGAGAATGCTTCACAATAATAATCCAAACCAAAAGCAACTGATATGTACCTTCTCAAACGTTCACCTTATTCAGGCTGGTGGTAGCCAGTCAGTCCGCAGCACCCGATAATTCGCTCGTATTTATTCAACTCGTGGGCAAGCCCGCTTTAGGCTTGCATACGTAATGAGCTGCGTAAGGGGATTTTGTCCTTGGGCTTTCGGCAACAAAAATACACCTTATATTCACAAATTTGGTATCAAATTCAACGAAAATATGTAAACTATCGTCACATGTTACTCAAATTATTGTAAATGAAAAATATCATAGCGTAATTTGAGCTTGAAAAATGATGAAAAAAGTAATTCGTGCAGTACACTTTCAAGACGTCAAAAAAATACCAAATTCACCTTGCGTCTCAATGAAAATGCTTTATTTGGTAGTCCATCTCCTAATCTTTGTATCCATGTAAATATCTTGACAATTTGTTGCTTAATCCGGTCAGGAACCAGTAAAATATACATCGATGTCAGTGCTGATCAGCTTGAAACCGTGCAATCTCAAGAGTAAGCTCTCTCATTGGACAGCGCCTGCACTCAGCGCTTGCATTACGTCATTACGCTGCTACATAACGGTTTCATGCCACTTGCGGTTTCTTGGCACGCGTGTAGTTCAAGCGCTGAACGCACGCTCTGTCCAATGAGAGAGCTCTTTCGCGCCACTGTACACTTTGTGCGGAGCATACTTCCGGCTTAGGAGTGAATTTTACAGACATTTCAAAACGGAAAAACTAGTATAAATCATGCTTGCGTCTCCTTGACTCCAATATATGATGAGCATCTAAGTTTCCTCTCTACGAAAATGCCAAAATCAGAATCAACAGTTTCTTAATCCGGTCAGGAACCAAAAAAGAACTTTAGGCGACAAAATCTGCCGTGAAAAGCAGGTAAAATTTACGCAAATTCAACTGATTATATAGTCATGATAAGATCCGATGTTATAGGCAAATTTAGTATCAAAATAAAGATCAAAGTCTGGAAAACAATTTACCGTGACTTGTAGCCATGACGAATGTATGTACAAGTCGCGACTCTGTGAATACCATAGCCCTATCAAAGTCTCGCAAAATCTCGCACGACGAGACACCTTTCGAACGCAAAGATCGTCAACGAGAGTGCTGATTAAATCTTGCCGGATCGGCTCATTAGCATACGTGCTGCGGACTGACTGTAGCAATCAGACCAAGTGGTAACATGTATTGAAAGAACAATCGTAGCTGGAGGCTGTCTGTCTGGTCCGCCTCTAGTGCAGGGCTAGGGGTCGGCACTGTGTGCCCCATTCCAAGCAGGCACAGCAGCTCAGCTCGCCGCACCGCTGTTGAACCCCCAAACTCCACTGCATGCATTGTTGTCTCAAACTGAACAAATTATACAGAACTTTAAGAACTGAAGAACTGTAAGAACCGATATACAAACCTCATTGTGTAGTGATGTGTGTGTGTGTGTGTGGGGGGGGGGGGGGGGTTGAACGTACATTAATTGCCTTTCTTACATTGAGATTGTTATCTCTTGGCCGCAAATTACCTACCTCCCAGGTCTGTTCTGAGGACTTGTCTACGCCACTACCCCTTCCATCCCGTCGGAACTTTTGGATTTTTCAAGAAGAATTCAACAATCTCCGCGGTGCCCACTTTGGTGGAATGATATTTACAATGT
The DNA here is from genome assembly GCF_964275005.1 of Diadema setosum. Classification (NCBI taxonomy): domain Eukaryota; kingdom Metazoa; phylum Echinodermata; class Echinoidea; order Diadematoida; family Diadematidae; genus Diadema; species Diadema setosum. The sequence goes on along the minus strand of NC_092703.1, from coordinate 28,113,341 downwards.
TTTTAATCAAAGAGATTCAGGGACAGTGATTGGCAACTCTTGATCTATATACGTTGTCGGTCTTCACGGTGCACTCTGTATTGGAATTGTGGTGTGTTTGTGTGTGTTGTCCCTATGTAGTCTCAGGGGGTTCAAAGTTGAATTATGTAAGTATTTTGATTTTAATCAATCATTATTATCATTATTATTTTTATCATCATTATGATTATCATTGTTATTATTATCATTATTATTATTATTATTATTATTATTATTATTATTATTATGAATGACGACTGTGAAATTATTTGCCTCTATAGAATGATTTGATCCTGGCAGTTTTTCCTGGGTATATATTATGTTATTAGCCTACATTATAAAAAAAAAACAATAAAAACATGCGGACGACACTAAAATATGTTATACGGAATTGAAATTCCAATTCCCCAGATGTATATGGCCTAAAATCCTGGCAGGAGAGAGAGAGAGAGAGAGGGGGGAGGGAGAGAGAGAGGGAGAGAGAAGGGCCCTTCAGTAGTGCTTATACAGTGTAATATAGCTCGAACTTTGAGGGACTACAGTTTCGAAATAATGGACATTTCTTTACTTTTTCAATTTTTTGCATATGATGCTTCTTAATTGAATTTTAAGGTCTTAAACAAAGCTAAACGGCTGTTTGCCCCCTTAAAATGAGGAAATTAGAGGGGAGGCAGAATTCCACTCCTATAGGTCACGTATTATACGCTCGCGATAATCCAGCGGTTTGCTTCCTAAAATGGCCGCCGTTAGGCTCCATGGCGCTGTGGCGTACTACACAATTTTACGTGTAAAATCGCGAGCGTGCACCTTCGTATATATCTACGAATTGGTGTGAACATATACTTTTATGGGCTATCTGTGGTTTCACTATGTTCACGGCTGTAGAATCACCGAGAACATTCAAAATTTCTTATCTAAGTTTAAGATATGGACTTATCGCGAGGGGTCTCGATGATGAAAGGTTCTTTTCGTATATATGATAATAATCAAATAATTATGAAATCGGTTACATTCCCCTAACTAAGCATTTAGTAAAAATTACATGTGCACTCCATTAGAATTGCTCGGTACTTGAAAAATTCCTAACTTTAATTAATAATTTTATTGGTAATCAAGAATTGCACGATGAATTTCCTAGCATCGCAATAAGATAGGAATGAAAATCATAATACCAATATTAAAAATGCGTTCATGATCGATTATAAGCAACAAATTACACGATTTTCCATTAATCGATCAAGTTACTATGATACAGAGTATGGTCTGCCGCACATCCACCAGGAAATGCCTTTTCCACGCACTCGTATTAAGTGTTATAATGTAAGTCAGGACACACAGGTTTCAGTTGCTTTTGAGGTTTTGTTGTGATGGGGGTTCTGGAAGGGGGAGGGGGATGGGTGGGGTAGTAAGAGGGAGAATGGACGGGGGTATTGAGTAGGGGGTGGCGAGGGGGGTTGTTTTTGTTTTGTTTTTTAACAAAAAACTTCAATCAATGGATATTGATATTTTAGGCTGGATTGTATGAAAGCTGAAAAGAAATATTTTTGGGGTAAGTGATTCAGTTAATAGAATTTATTATGTAATGAAAGAAAAAAATTGTTAAGAGATTGAGGAATTAGTAATGTAAAACTAGAAAAGAAGAGATGTTTATATGGATTGTATATATTGATTGTGAAAAAAATGTACCAGAGTGTATCAAAACATGTTAAACCGATGTAAAGTTTTGGTATCAGTGTTGCATCCAATGTTGAAAAGGACTATAAAATTGGTCCGGAGATTTTTGTATCAATTTATTTGTATATTATGTTTCCATTGATGAAGAATAAAATATTCTTTAAAACAAAAAAATGATTGACCCCTTTTTTTCTGTTGCCGTTTTGATTTCTGAATTACATTTTATTTAATCATCATCCCTAACAGAAACCAAAGGCACCAAAGACTGTATATACATCTGAACATAATCATAAAAAAACACAAAAACCACAATAACAATGAAAATATAACTCAAACCGTTCAAAATGCTTATACATTGTGACTTGATTACCGTCGCAAGCGTATTTTGACTGGTATAAAAATAAAAGTAATGATATTTTACTTAGAACATCAGTTTCTCACTTTCATTGTCAAACGAAACAAATTCACATTGTTTTGTGAAAATTCCTTAGAGAACAATCTATTCGACTCCCTCACATAACTTTGACCATATTTTCACATTGCTGCCATCATTCGTACTCTCTTGATAAGAAGTGAGGAAAGATGGGAACGAACGAGTATACATGATGTTTACGGCAAGATATCACATTACCCTTGTGATGGTCTTGTTGAGGATCATCATAATCTTTAGATGGAATTTCATGGTAGTGGTAGCCCTCATTACATTGCTGTGTTTACTCTCTAGTTTAGCATTACTAATCTGCAGAGCTAATCGAACGACTCTGGACGCCATAAGCATCTCAATAATTCTTAAACAGTTTCAACATGCGATTTAAATAATTGTAGAATACTCTGAATTAAATTGATAAATGTATATTTGGTTGGTTAGAGCTACTGTATAGTAGCTCTTTGGTTATTTAATACAAGAGAATAATTCACTTAAGTTAAAATCGATAGTCCAATAAGAAAGTAAGTTATGAAGAAATGATTCCAGTATCCCATAATTATTACCAAATAATAATCGTCCATTCATTCCTTTCTTCTTTTTTTACGGTAGTTTACAAATTAATAAAGCACTTGCGTTGCATTTACTTGGAATATTCTTAAGAATAATAATATTTTTAAAAAGTTTAAATGTGATCGATGATAAGCTGATTAAATATGATGTTTGAAATGTCACGCAGCTAGCAACAACAACTAAATGTTGAATTGTAATCAAGGATAGATGATGGAATCGAAATAAAATATTGTTTGAAACAAAATAAAGTGAATATTATACAGTATGTAGTACGTACTACAATATTCCTCTTTAATCGATTCATTCCAATTTACGTGTCGCCAAAGATAGACCTGCAGAACACGCAGCAGGCTTACATTATTGTAGGCTCCAATTTCGCGTAGATTCTAAATTTTTGTCTTTGTTCTGAAGAATGTTTTATTCCTCATCAAAGAAAACCATTTGTATAACACTTTATACAGCATTATGACATTATTTTCATGAACAGTAAACTCTGATGAATTTCATTTCCAGACACATACCCATTAAGCCGAATGATGGTGCGACCCCGAGAACTGCTACCCATAAGAAAGTCCACACAAGCTTTCGGGATCCTGCCATCTGTCTGCCTAATGTGTATAGTCAGGGTGAAATTACTTTATGACGTTTAGACATTATGATTACTTGTGCATTTTTGTAAGTTTGGGTTATATTTGTCATTATTGTGCATGTGTTATGATTATGTTAATATTTATCTACATGATTTTAGTATCTTTGGTTCTGTTACGAGTGATGATTAGATAATTCATCAAAACAGCAACAGAAAAAAAAGCAAAAAAAAATTAATTAGAAAGATCGATTAATGGAGAATCGTGTAATTTGGTTCTTATAATCGATAATTTCCATAATTCTTTTTTTTTCTAATATTGATATTATGATATTTTTTTTCTATCTCGTTACATTGCTAGAGAATTTAATTTGCAATTGATGGTGAAAAAAAAATTGAAGTTAGATTCTTTGTTATAAGTTTTGATGCGATTCCCATATGATTTTTATCTAAATGCCATTTTAATGTTACATAACCAATTTCATAATTATGTGCTTTTTGTACTTATATATTTTTTTACACAATAATCGATGACATACATCTTTCGCAACTACCGAAAATGATGATTAATTAATTTTTGATTGTTCTCGATGACTACACTGAGAACAAGTGAATCAAATATAGGAATAGAGATCAACAGTTAATAAAAGTCATACCTGTACCGTGAATTCAGTACTTATATTTGATCATAACCACATTTTTTCCATATTGATATTGAAGCGGTTACGGTTAAAATGATATTTATGCGGTACTGCTAGTCGCTGGAATAATAATTAGTTGGTTCCAACTCACCACTCGTAATCCCATGCACGCACGCACTTCACTTCAGGTTCATCGCTGACCAACAAAATAATGAACTCTTAACATGCATTCAGGCACACAATGATCAGAGAATTTTTCCCAATAATAATCCAAACCAGAAGCAACTGATATGTACCTTTTCAAACGTTGATTTTATTCAGGATGTTGGTAGCAATCAGACCAAGTGGTGACATGTAGTATAAAAAGAACAATCTGGAGGCTGGAGGCTGTATGGAGGCTGGAGGCTGCCTGTCTGATCCGCCTCTAGTGCAGGGCTAGGGGTCGGCACTGTGTGCCCCATTCCAAGCAGACACAGCAGCGTAGCCGGCCGCACCGCTGCTGAACCCCAAAACCACTGCATGCACTACTGTCTCAAACTGAACAACATTACTGTATAGAAAACTCTAAGAACTGAAAGAACTGTAAGAACCGATATAGAAACCTCTTTGGTAAGACTTTTTATCGATTAATAGTCCAAATCGATGACTAATTTTGGATGTTTTTGGTGCCTTTACTGCCGAAGAAGAAGAAACGTTATGTGAGGTCGCACTTTACAGGAGAGAGACACAGCCTTTTATTACAGAGTTTGGCCAACTTAAACACAGGCGCCATTTTGTGCCCACCTTGTGCCCACCAAAGAGGTTCTATAGGGCTCACACGGGTAAATAATTCCCCATAGAGACGTGTGCTAAAATTCAAATTTCAAAAAATTCTGTAAAATAGCTGGGAGAAATGCGGTGTTTCATATTCACCAACCTGAATAAGTGAGATATACCCTTTCATCCATCAAATTTTCAAGGCAGGTTCTTCGGCTAAAACTCTGTCCAAGGGTCCGCAAAGCCAGACTACGAGTTCTTGTCACTCAAAAAATCACCCATTTTCTGTACATGCAGCCAATGGTATAGTCCCCTCAAATTCCATCAGAAAAGCTTTCATCTTCCAACCAAACTGCTGTTTGTAGAGGAATTCATACTCGGTATCTACAGCTATTCAGTTTTTTGCCAAACTGCATCACTGATTTTTAATTAATTTTTTTCTTCATTTATTTTATATGGTCTGGGACATTCCATTTTATTTACAGGTGTGAGCCCTATATAATGTAATAGAGTGCGCGCTCGCTTATACTATATGGGTGACTTCAGCAATCTTAAAATCTATCAACAAAAAACAGAAGTTACATAAGGTATGCAAGGCAGCAATTACCAACTTTGAAGGAATTCATACCGCAAAGTATAAAAGATACAGAAATACTCTTGGAACTCTTCAGCAATCTTAAAATCTTTCAACAAAAAACATAAGTTATATAAGGAATGCAAGGCAGCAAACTTTGAAGGAATTCATACCGCAAAGTGTAAAAGATATACAGAAATACTCTTGGAAATGTTTTGACAAAATGCAAAGAGAATGTATTACAGTAATTTATTTCATGAGCATAAGAATGATACTAGCAAAACCTGCAAAACTGTCAATGAAACAATGAGAACATTATGTGATAAGTGAGTAGACGCGTGCAGAAGCGGAGAGAGAGAGAGAGAATACTGTACAAGAGATGGATTATCCCTCCCCCACCCCGTTCTCCCTGCTTCGTTTTATAATAATCATTACACACATACAGCATTGTACCCCTTGTTATACGACACATTTTGGTAAATTGCACATTTTGATAATTACCAACATGTGCAGTTACCAAAATGCGAAGTTACCAAAATGTGCCGTTACATGTTACGGCACATTTTTTTTTTTTTAATTGCACATTTTGGTAGATTACCAAAATTTTCATTTACCAAAATGTGCCGTAACATGTCGCGGCACATTTTGGTACCTGCACATTTTGGTAAATTTAAATTTACCAAAATGTACAGGATATTGACGTCACATTTTGGTAACTTTGTGCTCCTCGACAATCATCGCAAAAACAAAGTGTAAGTGCAGTTGGTTTTTGTCCCCATTGAATGAGTTCGGTAGCCTTAAGGAAACTATGAAACGGCGTGTTTGTTCGTGTGCGTGTGTGTATGTCTATGTGTGCTCGAAATGATAAGGATGATAAGAATTCTGAAATTCATTAATGATGCAAATTTATGCAAATGTACGAAATTTTCTCAGAAATTGACGGTAATGATACATCTCCTTCATTAAACAATGGATTTTTATTCTGGTTGTTTTATCTGATGGGGCTTAGTCGGGACTATCAAACTTCAACACAGAATTCTGCAATTACATCGTAATTGATTATGCCTAGACCATGTGACCAAGTGCCACTCATGAGCTCGATGAAGACCCCTCACCCTTCCCCTGGGGAAAATAATTGATCCAAAAGATTTGTTTTACTCATGGGCAACGCTTTGTGGGACTTTCTCCTCCAAAACCATAATGTGAACGCTCGCTGGGACTTGTCCCCTCGTCCCCGCGAATCAAGTCGGGTACGGGGACAAGATTTGGAGGGGAGAGTGACCTTGGGGCGAAATTGATAGCGTCCAGCTGTGGTCATCAAATGTGCGCATGCGCTATGCCTGGCAGAGCTCGCCCCAAGCCCCAATTGCCCCCACAGCTCGGGGACAGATGAGATACCAATGTGAACGGTCAGTCGTAAAAAAGATAAGATCTCTTGAGGGGGGCGCGGGGGACAATGTGAACGCGGGGACAGTTGGCAGGGGCGTTTATATAGGGCCTACTGCTTGTCAAACAAAACAGGGGAGAAAAAAGGGAGAAAAGGGAAAAACGAAGAGGGTGGGGGAAAGAAACGCCTGTTCAATAAATTCACTTATGAGTCATTTTGCCCCGCCCCTCATCAAAATGCATTGGTGCCGTCCCCGTTTTAAATTTCACCTCTCTAGGAACCCATGCGAGGGGCCATCCTAAATATTGCCATGAACAGCTTATATTCCTCATCTACAATCCCGGCGTTCAGACGATTCCCCCCTTCGCGGGGAGAGAGAGAGGGAGAGATCTTATCTTTTTTACGATCGACCGTCCACACGTGTCTTGGAATAATATGCCTTTTTCCCTTCCCCAAACCCAACCCCCTAGAGATGATCCCCTTATCAAGTTTGATTGAAATTCGACCACTGGTTCTGCAGAAGAAAATGAAAATGTGTTTCCCCCCTTGACCCCAATCCCTCAAACTTTCACCCCCATCTAGGGGCCCAAGGGGGCCATCTTGTGTCTTGCCATGAACAAACTATATTCTTCACAATCATGTAAAGGTCTCTACATATACAACATACCTGGACTGTACTGCCCTACTTTGGCAAAAGGAAGCAAGTGACAAAGGTGACATTTCTCGTAAAAGAGCAAAATGTGTCTGTCATTTACACTGACGTCAATGGACTATCATGATGTCTTATCTAACATATCTCTTAGTATAGGATGAGTGTTTCTGTATGAATCATTATGTGAATTATGAAAGCATCAATAACTCAAATTTGGATGGTATGTCACTTGCTTCCTTTTGCCAAAGTAGGGCAGTGTATTGCTCTTGGGTCTAGAAAGAAGATTTTTTTTTTTTTAAAGTTTTCAGTTTACTCCTTTTTCCCCCTTAAGGGCTCTCTTCCTGGGAACCCCTGGAGGCCACATGCTCCGCACATGAACAACTTTGGGTCCCTACCCCGTTAGAATGATCCCCACCATGTTTGACTGAAATTTTCCCACTGGTTCTGAAGGAGAAGATGAAAATATATGTTTCCCCCTTGGCCCCCACCCCTCAAACTTCACCCCCTATAGGGCCCAGGGGGCCATCTCGGGTCTTGCCATAAACAAACTTCATACTTCATATAAAGGTATCTATACAACATATCTTTACTGTACTGCTTCTGGGTTTGGAGAAGAAGATTTTTAAAGTTTACCCCTTTTCCCTTGGGGGCCCTCCCCCTTGGCCCCCTGGGGGCTACATACTCCACATGAACAACTTTGGGTCCCTATACCTCCTAAGGATGATTCCCATAAAATTTGGTTGAAATCTGCAAGCCGGTTCTCGAAGAGAAGATGATAATGTAAATATTATAGTTTATGCACGACGGACGACGGACGACGGACGACGGACAACGGACGGCGGCCGAAAAGTGATCGCAATAGCTCACTCGAGCCTTCCGCTCGAGTGAGCTTAAAAAAAAAAAAAAAAAAAAAAAAAGTTTCTTGCCTGTCTTTACTGCAGGACCATATCACCTTAACTCCTTGACCGTATAATAACTCTCAAGCCCATCCATGGGTTTTTAGTTCAGTTACCAAAATGTGCAGATTGTCCAAAATGTGCAGGCAAATCAACTTTTAACTGCACATTACTTTTGGTAACAGCTGATCCCGTCAGGTATAGGTGCATTATCGGCACATTTTGGTAACAAATTTCTTTTACCAAGATGTGCAGTTACCAAAATGAGCCGTAACACTCCTGCATTAAATTGTATTCCCTCATAACAAAAGCGCTTTGACGTTTTGATGGAGCCCTAAGCCTATAGTTGTCCAGCGTGCTAACATAATAATTGGCGTGGAAACGTTTAAGCCAATGAAGAATACAGTGACAATCTGTTGAATAAGGCAGGACGAAAATAGTAAATAAGTAAATAAAATGAAATATTGCTTTTATGATCTTCATGCGAGATGCGATCAACATAGAAACCATGAAAGATTCCTTACCTCGTTGTCTGCTCGCCCGACCATAAATGCATTGTACAAAGATATTGCATATTTATTTGTGAATGAGAAGGTATCAAATTTCATACCACCTCTTCCCTATCCCCCCCCCACCCCCGACTCCCAGCAGTTCTCGTGATCGCGCCATCACTCGGCTTAACCCTTATAGTCGACAAATCAAATTCATCAAAGTAAGTGTACTGATCATGAAAATGATGTGACAATAATGTCTATCGTTTTGTGCAAATGGTTGTAATTGATGAAAAATGAAATATCCTTTAGAACTAAGATAAACTCTACAATCTACGTGAAAATACAGCCTGCAATAATGTACGCCTACTGCGTGTTCAGCAGGTCTATCTCTGGCGACACGTAAATTGGAATGAATCTAAAAGAGGAAGTTGGTACTTTTGTATACGTACAAACATTTATAGTCTTTACTCAGCGTATCACCGATCACAGTTACATTTTTGTTTGAATACTGTTATTCTTGAGACCATCAAAAGTAATTGCAGCACAACTGCTTTATTAATTTCAATACTACTGTAAAAGAAAAACTAGGAATGAAAACAATCATATTTCTATGATTGAATATGTGTTATGATATACGTTAAGATCTATCTACATGATTTTCATTATCTGTGGTTTCTGTTACAATGAAGACTCGGCTATGGCCCAAGTCAGCGTATTTTTTATTTACACGCAAGCCTGTGGTTTTTCGCAATCAAATTCAATAAAATCGCTCTCGGGTTGTTTGTTGCGAAGAGTTCTGTGAGTACCCTCCGCTCGCGACGATTCGATTCGTACACGTTCATCAGTGAGTGTGTGCACGCGCTGTGAAAGTTTTGCTCGCCGTGGTAGACCAAGGAGGTATCTCATACCTCCTTGGATAGACCCTCATCCAATTAGTACATGTATAAATACGTATGTAAACGAGTGAGAGTGCGAAAAACAAAACAATACAAAACAAAAAATCTGACAAGGAGGAGAGGGGAGAGAGAGAGAATCATAAGGAAAGATACACAAAAGCAATGAATATCCTGTGATATCCGCATGCACAGCAGTGATCAATATTATTGCGGGTTCCATGGAAGACCACAACTTTATTGGTGTATGATGGGGATGTGTAATGGGCTACTGACCAAATTTCTAAGATTATATATATTATATATATATATATATATATATATATATATATATATATATATATATATATATATATATATATACATACATATACATATATTTACTCTAGGTCCAAACATGTTGCGAATTCATGTATTGGCTACAATATGTGGGAAAGGAGGAACTGAAGGTGAAGCCAATCCTGCCCCCCCCCCGATAATTTGAAACGCATAGATTATAATTACACCACTATTGCATGAATCCATTATGCACTTTATTAACTTCTTTATGTTCAAGCAGTTAGCTCAACTAGCAATCATTACTTTGTATGCTTTTCTTTGGGGAATACTGTGTTATTTTGCTCACTGGTAGTCACATTTGCCATATCTCAAGTCAAGTGCTCAAAGCCTGAGTGAGTATAAAGTAAATAAATCAACAATTTCTATGATTTTCAAAATACTGTTACCATGGCAACACAATGTTTGACATTAAAGAAAAAATGAAGTTTGGCTATATATCATAGCTGTCACGTGTGCCAAATTTCAAGTCAATTGCTCAAAATAACGTTGTATGATTTTCATTCAAAATAAAATTATGCTGTCACCATATTGTGTAGAGCCCACTAATGTCAACAATATTCGACCACTAAATGTGGCTGTCGTATCTTCAAGCTATATGCATATTTGACGACAGTCTTCTGCATTCACACTCCCAATACATGTTCCATAATTCAGTCAGATCATTTGATTTTCTTTATTCCGAGTGGTTCCCAATCGACGTGTTCTCTTACTCTTTTCTTTAATCTATACAGATATCTCAGTTTTATATTCGGATGTACACACTGTATGTTTCATTGTCTTGTAAACAAAAAGAAAAGAGGGTTTTTTTTCGTAATATATGATTGATGCAGAAAATACCTAATAAATTCATTTGAATTTTGATCTTGTAATGTCAAAACAACCACATATGTCATAAGACGTCGACGACAAATTTCATAGCGACCACTAATGTCATGACACGTCGACGACAAATGTCATAATGACCACTAATGTCATAACACGTCGACGACAAATTAATGTCAAAATCGGATTAACCACAAATGTCATAACGCGTCGACCACAAATGTCAAAATTTCCACATTTACAGCAAATGTCATAATGCGTCACAGGGGAGGACCCAGGAATTCCGTAAAGGGGAGGCCTCTTTACAAAATCAAAGACTGGCGCAACCTCCCCCTTTTTTAATTGTATTTTTTTTTTGTTTTAACAAAAATAGAGACGGGGAGGGGCGCCGCGCTCCCCTCTAGATCCGCGACTGCGTCAACCACACGTTAATGGCAAAACCCAATGCGTGCGTTACAGGGAGGCGACTTTTCAAAACTACAAGCTGGCGCAACCCCCATTTTTCTTTTTATTTCTGTTGTTTTAACAAAAACAAAAACAAAAACCAGAAAGGGGGCATCAGAGGGGGATGCGCCCCCTTTCGATCCGCGATTGCGTCATCCACTAATGTCAAAACTCATTGCTTGCATTTCACGGGCGGATCCAGGAATTCCGTAAAGGGGAGACACTTTTTCAAAATGAAAGGCTGGCGCAACCCCCCACCCTTATTATTTTCTTCTTATTTCTTTTGTTTAAACGAAAAAAGAGAAAAAAAAGGAGGGGGGTGCGGCGGTCTTTACTTTTGTAAAGGCGCCTCCCCCTTACGGAATTCCGTGATCCGCCCCTGTAATGCAAGCAAATGGTTTTGCCATTAACATTTTGTGGTTGACGTGTTATGACATTTGCGGTTAATTCTATTTTGACATTTGTCGTCGACGTGTTATGAGATTTGCAGTAAAAATTGAAATTTTGACATTTGTCGTCGTCGCCATTAACTAGTGGTTGACGCAGTCGCGGATCTAGAGGGGCGTAGTGCCCCTCCCCGTCTCTATTTTTGCTAAAACAAAAGAAATAAGATTAAAAAAGGGGAGGGGGTTGCGCCAGCCTTTGATTTTGTAAAGGCGCCTCCCCTTTACGGAATTCCTGGATCCTCCCCTGTGACGCGTTATGACATTTGCAGTGAATTTGTAAATTTAGACATTTGTGGTCGACGTGCTATGACATTTGCAGTAAAAACGGAAATTTTGGCATTTGTCGTTGACGTGTTATGACATTTGTGGTTAATCCGATTTTGATATTTGTCGTCGACATGTTATGACATTAGAGGTCGTTATGATATTTGTCGATGTGTTATGACATTTGTGGTCAATCCGATTTTGATATTTTGTCGTCGACGTGTTATGACATTAGTGGTCGTTATGATATTTGTCGTCGACGTGTTATGACATAAGTGGTAAATTTGGAAATTTTGACATTTGTGGTCGACGCGTTATGACATTTGTGGTTAATATGATTTTGACATTTGTCGGCGTCGACGTGTTATGACATTAGCGGAGCGGTCGTTATGAAATTTGTCGTCGACGTCTTATGACATAAGTGGTTGTTATGACATTACACGATCCAAATTCAAATGAATTTATTAGGCATTTTCTGCATCGATCATATATTACAAAAATGAAATACAGTCATTTCTTTTTGTTTACAAGACAATAAAACATACAGTGTGTACATCCGAATATAAAACTGAGATATACGTGTATAGATTAAAGAAAAGAGTAAGAGAACACGTCGATTGGGAACCACTCGGGATAAAGAAAATCAAGTCATCTGACTGAATTATGGTACATTGTATTGGGAGTGTAAATGCAGAAGACTGTCGTCAAGTAAGCATATTATATAATACAATAGTACTTTGGCTGCGGTGTTGGTTTTTTTTTTTTTTTCAGACGAGATAGACGTTTCGACGGCTTTTATAAATATCAGATGTGCATAAAAATTGTCTGGATTATTCTATTAACCAGAGTTGCTATCTTTCATACGAAATCTTTCACGCCCCTCTGTGGGTTAGGCCAGGCCTATCACAGTTTAAAGGGATAGTAGGCCTACAGTATTGGTGGAGATGAGAATTGGGCTTTTAACTTTTTGCGAGATGCCAAGAAAACATGTACGAAATAGTACTGGACATATCATTTTAAGAGGAATTCATAGTCTATGTGATGAAAATCAGGTTTGGAATGACTGAAACATCAAAAAACAAAGTAAAACAAAGCGATCGTAATAAAGTGTGGGTCCCACACTTTACTAGAATCACTCTCTTCTGGATATTTCTGCCATTTCAAAACCAATTTTCGTCAAATAAACGTTGAATTCCTCATGGAATAACATGCTCTTTCATATCTTATAAGAGGTTTCTTATTATCTCACCAAAAACTATTAAAAACCTGAAATTAGGTCTCAACCAAAAAACTATACGATCCTTTTAACAAAGATACCCACACCCTTCCTAAAACGCGGGTGTATGGTTGTCCACCAAGAACACACACCCAGCATTTGTGTGTAGGCCTATATTGAAATCAAGATGATGGTGACAATCGTATAGTTGAGTTGGCGAATGGCTTATACTGGCATAACTGGGGTGAGGCTGGTGTAAACCAACTCAACAACAATCCTCCTCCTCCTCCTCCTCCTTCTCCTTCTCCTCCTTATCATCATCATCATCATCATCATCATCATCATTTCGAACTCATCTAAATATCTCTCACGACATTTCGTTTCCTCCATCTTTCCATTCTTCACTTCCTATTTAAAAAACAAAAAACAAAAAACAAAAACACACGTCCGATCAACAATTATCATTCCAAAGAAAGCGTTTGACTGATTTAATTAAGAGATTGGGTAAGAGTTTATACACGACGTACCTTCATAAACACAAGGATTGAGAGAATGCAGCAATATAATATTAGAACACATTAGTGAAAGTTTGAGGAAAATTGGACATTTTTTTAATTTTTGTGTTGAAACCGCTGGATGAGGAGACTACTAAGGCCCGTGGTGTCATATGAGTACAACAGTATAAAGAAAATGTAAAGAAAATTCAACATATTTTCACTTTTTTTCCGCATAATAAAAAAGCACTTGACCTGCCTCTTTCTAAAGGCAATAGGAATAATATTACCCATGATATATGTCAGTAACGAGTTAAGGGAACGTGTACTTTTTTCAAAAGATGAAATTTTGTGAAATTCTCTTTATATTTTCCTTATTGTTGTACGCATGTGACATCATACACTGCAATAGTCTTCTCATCCAGCGGTGACTGCACAAAAACTTCAAAAATTCATAACTTTTGAACGGATTGTCCGATTTTCCTCAAACTTTCAATGATTTGTTCTACAAATATTGCTACATTCTCTCAATCCTTATGTTAATGAAGGTGAACTTGCCCTTTAAAAGACAAGACATGAAATATTAGTAGCACTAGGTAACATTCACGCCGATGTACTGGCTGTATCAACTGAGAGTACAAAATGACAAACAACATACCGAAAAGAAAATAAAATAACTGGTTTTCACAGACCATTTATGGCCGGCAGAGATTCAGTGTTTTTAAAATACCTTGTTTTGTTTTGTTTTGTTAATCACAAAATTATGGGTGAAGCAAACTAAGGTGGGGGTGAATCAACCCGCGCGATGTTGTTTTTTGTTTTTTGTTTTTTTTTTCTGACCGCGCCGTTCCCTGACTTTTTACTTTCAAGTCTCACACATCCTATGACACCATTTTCGCGAAAATCGGACATCCCGTTACGACGCTGCACGACCTTTTATACATGCTTGTCAGACCGAAAATGACTGAAAATAGTAATTTTGTGTACAAAGTCTATGCAAATAGAGTTTTCTCACCTCATTCAAAAAGGTATGATTATTGTCACTTTCAATGGCTAAAATCAATTAATTTTTTGCATAATTATGCTCAAAATAGGTTCTATAATAAATTTTGTGGAAAAAAAGGGTCGTAAAACAAAGGAATACATAAGAAATTAATTAAACAATAGAATACATGAGAAATGCATTTTGATACCAGATTTTTTTTTTCAAGTACCTTGTTAGGAATGCTACAACGAATAATGTCACTTAAAATTAGTCTGCCATTTGCTTTACTTTCTGAATTGGATCAAAATTTAGGATTTCACACATATGAATTAATACAAAATTATAACAATGAAAAATTCCATTTTTGGTTATAAAATTTTGTAGATTACGCGACAAGTAATGAGTTTGCCAATTTTCAGGGCGATTGTGCAATCGACTGCCGAGATCTCGGAAGGGGTATGAATCAACCCTCCCCTGGCCACAAAACAGGCCAAAAATCCTGGCCTGTTTAGGGTTAAGAAAACATAGGCATCATAATAATCATGTCTGCCGAACTGTCGATATTTGCTCTGAAAATGTACACAGTTGGGTAGGAAGTGTATGAAATAACGCTGTAATAACACGATTTCCAGTTTGGTAACGACGAAAATACAGAGTACGAAATATTAGCCGAAAAGGTTTGCCAGAAATACTACATTTGCAGTGTATAATCTATCGTGGTTGCTCAGTATTTATTTTTTTTTTAAATAATGGAATATCGATAACTGATAATTCGGGCAACGGCAGTACATTCACCATATTTATCTTTCGCGTTGGAGGGAGTCGCATGGAAATACGATTGCTGGAGCACGATCGATCATCACGTAACGTTCTACCTATAGTCCTACCCACAAATCTGAACGGGGAGTGCTTTACTTGAATAAAAAATCGAATACTACAACCGAAATATTACACTTTTGATCTCAAAATACTCCAAAACAGCACATCATCCTGGCAAATTGCGTCGGCAAGGTAAATTTCTTGTTCGCCCCTGTCAATGTATAACAAGCAAGGACCAAAATGGTGGGAGATGAACTTGGAGCCCGTCCGAGAACTATGTTTTAGCTTTAATGATGATAGCCTGAGCAGGAATATGCTTGTACAGTATCACCGTATTACCAAAAACACCCATTACCATTACTAGTATTCGACATCATTTTTTTTTTCATCTAGATTTCTCAAATGAGAGACGAAGACGGTTAAAGGGGTGTCTGATGATCAACGGTGAGGGCGTTTGACTACTTCTGGGCAACTTCGCACAGGAAGTGAGCCTCGGGAAGCATGGGGACTTCGCTGACGGACTTGACGACGAAGCCGCACTGCTTCAGAAACTCGACCACCTTGTCCTTGCCCCAGAGCGTGCCCAGCCCAAGGCTGTCTTCCTCTTGGTACGACACGGGCAAGCAGTGGAACAGGCTGATGGTGTACAGCATGCCGGCCGAAGGGTAGCTGTCGATGTTCATGGCGTGCTCGGAGTGCGAGCCGAACTCGACGACGGACAGTCGGCCGCCATCTTTCTTCAGCACCCGCCGGACGTCGGCCAATATGGTATCCGGGCGAGACGTGTCGTGCAGGACATTGAAAGTGAACACGTAGTCGAACTTGTTGGTCCACTCCGCCGACATGCCAGTGGCGTCGCACGTCACATACTCTACGTTCTTCAGTCCCATTGCTTCGGCGGCTTCAGTGGCCTCCTTAACGTTTTCCTCTCGGATGTCTAGCCCTGTGAAGTGACTGTTGGGGAACTGCTTGGCCAGAGTGCGGGTCGCAACCCCACGTCCGCACCCCAAGTCCAGCATTTGAATCCCGCGTTCTGCAGGACATTTACAACATAATCACATGTAAAACAATACATGCAGAAGTGCTTCTGGAACACACGTTATAGGGATACAAAAACACGGAGAGGTATACGACTTACAGACCTTTTATTGTACTGCCACATTCTATATAATTTTATGAATAAAATTTGCCACTCTGCTACTTACTACCAAAGGCAAGCAGAAAGCTAACGAGGGTAATGAACAGCGGAAGTCGAACGAAGTCGTTGAACAGGACTTAGTCAACGTAGACACAACAGCATGAGAGGGGAAGAACGGTTGGGGTAAACACTGATTTGTAGTAACCCGGTCGTACGGGTTTAGTGATGCATAAAAAATAATACATGTACTGACTGTCTGCACCCCACCCGTCTCCCCCCCCCCCCCCCTCTCTCTCTCTCTCTCTCTCTCTCTCTCTCTTTCTGAATGTAGTACCGAGCCATTTCCGCTATTTTCATGTTCCTGTAAAACACATTTTGATATTAATGAAATGCAATCATGGAGCACTGGATAATAGTACGTCCGGCAAGTCCCGGGTAAAGCTCCTGGATTGCCAGGAGATGCTTTAGACATAAAAATTACATAATTTTATGAAACTTGGAACATAGTGGAAGAGTCTATCAAAATTAATGATGAGGCTGTCCTTACCTAACATCCCCTGGATCTCTGGGTAGGCGGGGATGAACTGTTGGCAGAGGCAGTCCTGGTACCACTTCATCGTAAAATTTTCCTCGACTTCGTTGAACGATTTGGAGGCTTCGAACGTCAAACCTGTCACAAGCGTGAGTTTAGAATAGAGACACAGACATCAGTTTCAGTTTTTAGCCTCAGCTTGTTGTACGAATGAAATCAATAAGAAAAAAAAAATGAACAATGTCCACATCAAAATATACACAAGTGTACTCAAAACAAATTTGATAATTACGTGAATAACATGAAATTTCATAGTAACTTAAATGTATTATACATTGTACATCATACGTAGAGGAGATCGTTATCGACATCACAAGGAAACCTTTTTCTTATCTTTCAGCTAAAGTTCTCTTTTTCATTATTTATCTTCTTGTCAGTTTACCTTTCTATCGATGAGCAAGTTTGTCTGTCTGAATGTTTGTTTCGCTCTGTTCGCTTTGTGTTTTATGCGCATCAGTTTGCTAGTCTCTCCGAAGAGTTAGTACATGTACCTCCTTAGTCTCACTGCGCAAGTCTGGTCGTGTGTCTTTCTACTAACTTCATGTCTGTCCGTCAATCTGTTGGTTTGTTTGTTTCATTTCCATCTGAGGAGATGGCTGGATAGCCCATGCATATTTAGCTGCAATAGCTGGTCTTCCATCGGGTCCAGTTGGATGTAAGGCGGGGTCGCTGGGTTAAACGCCCCGTTCTTTGCAATGATAACTCACATTGACTCTCTCGCACACGTGATCGAGGGACAGTGTTTTGCCTCTTACTAGAGGGGACGGTATGATTACACACAACACTGCTCAGTGGGACTCGGGCATCGAACCGGGGTCCCTTCGGATTGTGAGGCAGACGCGCTACATACCGACTGATCTACTAGTACTCTAGTAACTCACCGCCCTTATGTATGCAGACAGTATGACAGTTTGACCTGTCTGTCATACTGTTATATCTGCCAAAGTCAGTCTTCACTATCCGAAGTTTGCTTCAGTCGTCTGTCAGCAAATCTATATCTCAAACACTCTTCCAAACACTTTCCAGTCAACACGTGCTCAATCTGTCTGAATACTATTCCATACGTCTGGCTGACAATCAGTGTATCAATCTGTGTCCTGTTTTGTATATCAGTCCGCCTGTTTGCCTGTCAGTCAGTCAGTCAGTTCATCTGTCTGTCTGTCTGTCTGTCCCACTGCCGTCTCACCTCGTGGGCCGTCAGCCTTGATGGATTCGGACATGTTGTTGAAGACCTCGCTCAAGATCGGGACGCTCAGGGAGAGCTGAGTGGTGCCGTAAGCTGGGTTCCCAGCCTCGAAACATCCGGCTCGACGGGCCGGCAGGTGGTAACGTTGCCCCGTCGCGTCCAGATCGACGATGTGGGAACACGTCATGGCGCCCAGCCACTCGCGGACGTACCTTGCAGAATCACGACATCAACGACCAGGGAAGGGAGATGTGGAACGACAAGGTTAGATTTTTCACCTCGAATCACTGTATGGACAATTCAAAGTTTGTTTACTACAAAGGAGACAGAGTGCCATAATGCAATATATCTCGAAGACGAAGAATTTGAGTTTCACTGATACTAATGTCTTGTCATATCATCATATACTTTGATAATATATGAATTCAACAATTCTAAAACAGAAGCATACAGCGAATCAAATGAATCCCTTCGTATTTTTACGTTGAGAGAAGTAGGCCCTGTGGTAATGAGGTATATCCGCCTATCTATTCCGTTAATAATTTCTTCGGCTTTTCGTTTCCTACAATAAGATATTTCAAAAATAAGATTTGGATTCGATATGAAATGGGTGTTTCGTAATATAAACACATGAAACTATACATTGCCAGGGAGGTGAGAACCCTGATATATCGCAGTATGAATACTATGATAGGCCTACCTCTCTTTCAAGCCTGCGGCCTCGGCCAATTCGACCGAAGTCATGGGGTTTCCCTGATGTTCGATCAACACGTCAAAGAGACCACTCCTCACGCCGAGTGCTATGCACAGAGACAGGTGACCGTCGGAGATAACGCCTCCCAAGCGGCCGCAGAACTCCTCGAAAGTTTCGTTGTCGTACTTTCCGGACATTTTCCTTTGCTTGGTAGGTCAGAGCGCCTGGTGACGCAAGCCCACGTGAAAAAAAAAAAAGATATATATATATATATACATAAATTTTACATTCCCATCATTATCTTCTAGGCCGTGCATTCGCTCACATAATAATAATTATAAATAAAGCTTATACATAATGCTTAAAAGGATGGCATAGTTTTGGTTGAGATGAGGCTTCAGTTTTCCAGTTTCTTTTGAGACAATGAGATACATCTTACAAAACATGAACAAGCATAAAGTTCTAAGAGAAATTCAAGTTTATTTGATGAAAATCTGTCTTAAAATAACTGGAATATCCAGAAACAAACAGGTCTTTAATTAAAAAGAAAAAAAATGGGACCATGTTTTTTGGAACCACTTTGTGTAACTTTTGCTTGTTTTTGTTTTCCAACTTCCTTTGAGACAATGAAATACATCTTACAAAACATGAGCAAGCATACAGTTCTAAGAGAAATTCAAGTTTATTTGATGAAAAAATGTATTGAAATAACTGGAATATCCAGAAACAAACTGGGGAGGGGGGGCGTTTCATGAAGGAACTTGTCGGATAAAATGTCCGACAAGTCAATTATATCTGACAAGTTCAGAGAAATCATCCAATCAGACTAAAGAATTTCTCAAAACTTGTCGGATATAATTGACTTGTCAGATATTCTATCCGACAAGTTCCTTCATGAAACGCCCCCAGGTCTTTAATAAAAAAAAAAAATGGGACCATGTTTTTTGGAACCACTTTGCGTAATTATTATTTTTTTTTTATATCTCAGCCATTTCAAAACCGATTTCATCATGAAGACCTCTTAGAATTGTATGCTCTCAAATCATTTCATAAGTGGTTTCTATAGTTATCTCGCAGAGTTAAAATATGAATTCCCTATAAGATCTCAAAGAAAATGTACCATCCCTTTAAAGGAAATCAAAACCCAACAAGAGCAATGTGGATGAGTGATAGCAGCAACATTATAGTAGAACACATAAGTTAAATTTTGAGGAAGATCGGACAGTCGGTGCAAAAGTTAAGAATTTGTAAAGTTTTGATGTTGTAATGACTGGATAAGGATACTACTCGAGTTTATGACGTAATAATGTGGATAATAATACGAAGAAAATAAAAGAAGAATTCCACACACACACACACACACACACACACACACACAAATCATTTTTCGACATAGGTTAAGGATCATTACTCGATCTGCTTTCTGAAAGAGGTTAATAGTGCTCTTTCATTAAGCTACGGAAAAGTAAATATGTTGAATTTTCTTTGCATTTTCTTTATATTGTTGTCCACACA
The DNA here is from genome assembly GCF_964275005.1 of Diadema setosum. NCBI lineage: Eukaryota > Metazoa > Echinodermata > Echinoidea > Diadematoida > Diadematidae > Diadema > Diadema setosum. The sequence continues at coordinate 28,092,819 of NC_092703.1, read as the reverse complement.
GTGATGTCATAAACTGAAGTGAGTCTCCTTATCCAGTCATTACAACACCAAAACTTTAAAAATGTATAACTTTCACAAAAACATTACGATTTACCGGAGGGTAAGCAAAGCTTTAAACTTGTCTGCACTTTCAGCGTTTTGAAGGCCTATATATATATATATATATGCTCACTATTAGAATACCGTCATGTCAGGAATGTATGGATGCTTTCATTCATGTCTCTATCGACGAGTTACCTTGGATAATATTTTTCATAATCCACAACGATTTAAGCATACACACACACACACACACACACACACCCAACTCATTGCATATATATATATATATTATATATATATATATAGAGAGAGAGAGAGAGAGTAAAAGGTAGATTATGTGTATCGAAAATACATACCGTACCAACGAACCTATAATGTATATCATACAACAAGAAAAGCACTCCGAGAGCGCAGACCTCCGCCAAGCAGCTAATTTCCACCCGTACATACTGAAAATCGTCCAATTTCCCAATACAATACATAGAAACCTGTTGGTTTCAGTCGTCAGCTTCCAGGCAGTGCAGCTGCGAGGCGTCTCGCCCGGGCAGAGCACGCGCTTTAAAGTGCTATGCAAACCTCAAATACGCGCAGCTTGAACTCCCAAGTTCATTGACTGCATCTGTTAAAAAAATAAAAAGTAAATAAATGATAATAACAATAATAGTAATAATAACAATAATAATAAAATAAATATCTTTTTTATCCTTCAAAAATCCATAAAAATTCCCGGATTACTAATAAAATGTGATCATTCTGTTCTTTGTGTCATTTTCAACTTTTCATGCAAGTTTCATGCAAATCCGTCCACAACTTTTTGAGTTATTTACACAGTTTACACAGACAAACAAACAAAACAGACGCCGGTGCAAACATAACCTCCTTCCTCGACGGAGGTAATAAATATGTATTACAGAGTTAAAAAGTGTGTGTGTGTGTGTGTGTGTGTGCGTGTATACATATACATAATATATATGTATATATATCTATATTATATTCATTATTCAGGAGAAGCCAAAAAGCTGTTGTAGCGGTGACTTCTTTCGCTATAAAAGATAGGCCTATGTATATACTGTATATACAATGATAATCATTATGTATATCAAATACATTGATATATACATAACGAGTGCCTTGTATGGAAGAAAATAAAAATCTCCAGAAAGTGTATTCATGAATAGTCATGATGGTGAATTCTTGATCAAGAACACCAGCCTGATAAAGGGCGAGGAGCCCGAAAATTTGTGTGTCAAAGATTAACTGTTGGTATTGACAAGAACGTACAAGGCGAGCTCGCCTAGTACCTCCTTGGTATTGACAGAATGAACTTGAGTTCTGTTATTATATATACAGAAAAAAATATGTACAGAAATAAACCGTTGGTGAATACAGCATGAACTTTGTTCCAGTTTTGTAGATATATATATATCCATGTATATATATACATATACATAATCATATCTAGTCTATTACATTTATATTTATTCATATAAAGACAGAGGGGACATAGAGGAATGAGAGGGAGAGAGGAGAAAATCTATAGTCGATTCAATAATTGGGAAGTATACAGGTTCGTAGAAATTTCGCGAATTTCGCGAGCACCAAGATTCGCGACATCAAAATGCACACGAAAGTTCTTGTCTACACTATATGCATTGAAAGCCAGTGGCAATTCGCGAAAATTTTTCATGCCGCAAAAAAGGTCGTCGGCTCCATTCCGCGAAAAATTAATGCCGCAAATATATCATGTTTTACATCTATACTGTCGCTATAGCTTTGGCGAGTCACAGTGGGAGTGTCCTCGTAGAACATTGCTGTCATCTTGCCTCGGCGTCATCTCCATACAAAAAGAGTGCACGAATTGTACCTTATAATATAAGGGCACATCACACAGAGCTAATTACCTAACTAGTTTATATTGAGTGCCTTGTATGGAGGAAAACAAATATCTCCCGAAAGTGTATTCATGAAAACGCGTGACGTTGAATACAGTCCAACCCTCTCAATGCTTACGATGAAGAGAAATGCAGGCCTAGTAATACATGGTAATAACTGCGTACAGAGCAGTTGAACAATATCGCCGCCCAAACCAAAAAGCGCAGTCATGTACCTATTTCTACCTCCGAAATGCTGTTACAAGTTGTTTGTGACGACGTGCAGGCCTTTCATTCTGGCTGCAAACAAGACCAGTTTGAGACCAGGGAGGTAGAGATTTTTGTACTTCCATACGCAGACTATGGACATTCCCAGGGTAATGATAGAACTACTGACCTGAAAAGCTGAAAAAAAAAATCAGAGCAACGCGTGCATGGTAGTGTGTGTGGCACATATTTTTATACAAAAACACACGTTTTGAAAGTGTTCACGAAAGCAGGAAAAAAACTTTTCAGAATTCTTTTTCTTTCATTCAGACGAATGTGTATAGCGTGTGTGTGCGTGTGTGGTGTACAGGTTTGTTGCGCGAGGGTGGTGTTTTAGTGTGGGTGTGTTCGTGGGTGTGTGGGATGTGTGTTTGTGGGTGAGGAACAAGAATAGGACGAGACTAGTTCAAGGGAGCAGGAGCTATGTAGGAGGTAAAGGAGTAGAGAAAAAATGGCATGAGGGTTCGGGATGGTAAGCACTATTTGGGCACCCGTCCCGCTTCATCATGAATATTCATCAGGCAGTAAGATACTGTACTGGTAATGACAGAACGCTGGATACGTGCCATAGAATGTAAAAACGTATCGCCGGGAAATATAAAAATCTCGAAAAAATTGCATCAGTGGGGAGCGTCAAAACGTCTCGCCGGGAGATGGAAAAATGTTCAGTTTTGCCGAGAAATGTAAAAACGCTGCCAGGAAATGTAACAATCATGTATTTCTACGGTATTACGGATACATGTAGATGATGAATATTCATGATGAAGCGGGACGGCTGCCCAAATAGTGCTTACCGTTCGGGGATGAGGGCCAATAATGGTAGAGACACGAAAAAAATAATTAAAGAAGAAATCCAGCATAAATATAAGTTAGTCCAATAAAAAAAAGAGAAAAATCTTACGAGTTCAACGGTCAAAATTTGACTGAAATTGGATGAAAAATAAGGAAGTTATGACATTTTGAAGTTTTGCTAATTTCTGCAAAACAGTTCTTGTACAGTGGATATGAATATGCAAATGAGTGAGCCAACCATGTCATACCCTCACAATTTTCCATTGATCGTGTAAAAAAAAAAATGACGAAATTCATTGTTTCTGTCGTTGCATGACGTCTGAAATATGACATTATTCATGGTTGAATAACTTCAGAATAGTGATCATTTAGATATACGAGGATTTGAGCCTCGGACATGAGGTGCGTTTTAATGAAAATCTGGAAATTTCAAAATTTTATGTACAAACAAAATGCTAAGTTGTGAGGGAATGACATGTTCACTTTGCCATTTTCATATTCATATTGACTGTTCAAGAACTGTTTCCCCAAAATAGCGAAACTTCAAAATGTCATAATTATAACTTCCTTATTTTTCATCCGACTTCGATCAAATTTATATCGTTGAACTCGAAATATTTTACTCTTTCTTATCAGACCAACTTAAATTTGGACTGTATTGTTAGTTTCATAATAATCGATTCTTATTCAATATGCGTAATGCATGTATTGATTGGGTGGGAATTTGTTCATTCATATCCCTATTGGTATCGACACAATCACACTTTTTTTTTTCCATTGGAAAATTATATGAGCATTATTTTGAGCAATAAGTACATAAATCTGGACGGGGGTTGCAGTTTCATTAAAGAAAATAATAATTCTCATTTTGATTATATCTGGACGTTCTTTGATATGAGATGCTACGTTTCGTATATGAGTTTATGCAATAACACAAAGTGGAATGCTTATCAATGAATGAAAAGGAAATTGAATAATGAATACCAAGAAAAAAAATAAATAAATTGGCATGGCTGCAAATGTAGCCTCTGTCAAAAGATGCATAAACAGGTTGTAATGGTTATACTGCACGCTGCTTCAGTATTATCAGGGCACTTGACTTTCAAACTCCTTGGTGTGCAGTGGTTACTATGGCATGCATCGCTATCTACGATTGTCTCTGTCTTCAGCAACAGAACAATGGGCTGCTGAAGTATACGATTCTTCAATTCGTTCTCCATTTATAGATCTTTAGAATCGGTTAATATTGTTGCTATTGATTAGACTGACAAGCAAGACGAGCATGGGTTAACCCATAGTCTACTGTACCTAGATACGCTTATTGTATCTTCGGTGGGTTTGATATAAATTTATCATTATTTCAGTTTCTTAAGAATTACCTTTGGAACTGCTCGTCGAATTTTCTTAAGTAAAAAAAAAAAAAAAAAAAAAAAAAAAAAAAAAAAAAGAATAATGGCAAAAGACAGAACGCTATTTCCTTAACAGTTCCTGCCAGCGGATGATACAGTCAAAGCGTTCTACTAAAAATAGAGAAAGATTTAGAGATATACGCTGTTCGAGAGGGGAAGGGAAGTACCAACCTAACACTGAAGAGACTGCGTTTGGAAGAATGATTTTAGGACTATGCAATGCAAATGACTTGTATTGATTCATATAGTACAACTCTGATTGTTACTTATAATGTGACCCCCCCCAAAAAAAAAAAAATAATAATAATAATAATAATAATCTAGATATCATATGCCAATATACAATTTTACGATTTTTTTTCTCATACTTGGATACACAGAAAAATTCCAAACCAAGATTCTGTCGACGACGTCATATTCTGATCTGTCAATTACTACTGGCAAAGCATGTAAATATGATTGAAAAAAAAAAATGAACAGGAATGCACCTCCCCTAGCAATGCCTAGATTGAGCATTTAAAAAGAATGCAACTTGCATGTTTCCTTGTATATGTCCTTTATTAATCATATAACATGGAAGCGTGAAAGTTTTCATCAGTCTATAATATAGGGGAATGGTGCATTCCAATGTTTCACTTTGTTAATCGTATATATCAGTAATTCAGCAATTATTGACAGTTCATTTACTGAACAGCTGAACCTTGATCGGAATGTTTTTGTGGGTGTCTCCGAGTAATCTGAAGAGAAATATTACTTTATGACACGTATATTTCTATTCAGATTACTCGGAGACACCCACAAAAACATTCCGATCAAGGTTCAGCTGTTCAGTAAATGAACTGTCAATAATTGTTGAATTACTGATATACATTTGGCCACGTAAGGCGATGATGAGAATATCATGAATGAACAAATGTCAGCATGCCTTTGTACTGCACAGTTCAAATAAAAACTGTGCCCTTTGTACGTAATATAATATGAGGCACGTGAAACACACCATAATACAGGATGCCTATTTATATAAACATGCACACATACTTGCACCACTACCACAATAAGCGCGGGCACTCACATAGCTATTACACACACACATATACACGCGGAAAATAGTGAAAAGAATGAATGATCAATTTGATAACTACTTTGATTCAAACCAAATACATGTACATGTAGCAGGAAAAAGACAGGTAAAACGAATAACGATAGCCTGCATGCATTTATATATAGCGAAGTGCGACACAGTATGTGAGAAGAAGTAGCGGTTGACACATACTACGCCGTGCAGAAAAGATAATTATAAATCTATGGGACAGATCAAGTATATTTCATATGAATTTTACTATCTAGAATCGATGTCTTGTAGTCTTGAAATTCGCCACTTGGAGAAATTAGAAATTTAGTATAATGGTGGGGCTGAGAGGGGATATTATCATGGTTTGATTGGACATCGGACAATAAAACTACAGACTAATTATTCTCATCAATGTGTCATTGTCAATACTATCATCTAAAAATGCTTATTATATTCCACATACTAAGAATCTTGCTATAGGATTGGTCAAGAGCTGATCACGTGATAAAGCGTAGTTTTGCCCATCACATCACCTATAAGAAAAGTTCGTTACACTCCTATTATGATGATAGTCATTTTGTTTCGCTGCACACAGTCCTAACGCGTGATATAACTTACAATTTTGAGTACGCGCGAAATAAAAGTGCGTTGCACTGTGGTCTATCATTTGACCTGGGTCAAGTGATAGACTACAGTGCAACGCACTTTTATTTCAGTGGCACGCGCGTAAGCACGGGGCGCGGAGCAAATTATTGTTTTGTCATCTACGCGCATACGTCAACTACGTAGCCTAAGCCATGAGGATGACAGCTAAAACGGTTTCAGATGTGGAATAAAATGGGAATATCTATAAGGACCCTAGATGTGGAATACAAAGCAAATAATCAACTTTTAGTTTCAGGCAATGAGACAAACTATCACTTCCTTACATCGTCCAGGCCATATTAATAAGCCTTTATACTGTAAAACGAGGAATTAATGTTCGCGTGCATTTTATTATCGCGAGAGCCAAGATTCGCGAAATTAAAGGATGGTACAGTATTGGTGGAGATGAGAATTGGGTTTTTAACTTTTTGCGAGATGCCAAGAAAACACACATGAAATAGTACAGAGCATATCCCGGTTTGAGGAATTCAAAGTTTATTTGATGAAAATCTGGTTTGGAATGACTGAAACATCCGAAAAAGGAAAACAAAGCGATCGTATTCTAAATAAAAGGTGCAGTGGGTCCCACTACAGAGACTCCAATTCTCCCGTTTTCGACGGGAGATCTCCCGCCGAAAACCCATTTTTGCAAAATCTCCCGTTCTCCCGCTTATGATTTAATTTCTCCCGCCCTGGCTCTGTGTCTCCCGTTGGAAAGGATTTTTTACTTATTGCTATCGTATGTTGGAAAAATAAGCCTTAGATAGCACTCAGAGAGCATCTAGAACCTGGGAATTTCGCGCTTCGCATACATCAACTTGGAATCTCCCGTTTGCTAGGGGTTTCAGGCGGGAGAATCTCCAGATCAGAAGGTGCTTTAGGTTGGAGTCTCTGCCACTATCTATTAGAATCGCTCTGTTTTGGATATCTCAGCCATTTCAAAACCAATTTTCATCAAATAAACGTTGAATTCCTCATGGAATTACATGTTCTTTCATGTTTCATAAGAGGTTTCTCACTATCTCACAAAAAAATATTATAAACCTGAAATTCAACCAAACTACTATAGTATATGATCCCTTTAAAATACACGTGAAAGTTCTTGTCTACACTATACGCATTCAATGTTATTTAGAGGCAACTCGCGAAAATTTCATGCCGCGAAAATATTGTGTATTACAGTATCGATGTCTCTATAGCCACGTGGTGACAGTCCCAGTGTTCAATAAAACGCCATAATGATTTCTCTCTGGGAACGAAAGTCAAAATTTACAGCTAAACTAAACTAAAAACAGGAGACAGATTGAGAGAAAAAGGGGTGACTATAATGGGGTCAAGGGAACAGGGTTTAAATTATGACGTATAGTTTACATTCTAGATTAATATTTTTTTTTTCTATTACTGTAGGGCCTACTCGTATCAGTTGTCTCACGTGGACAAAATTAATTCTCGGCATCGTGCCGTAAGAAAATTACAAAATCTGAAAATTTCAAGGCTTTTCATGAAAAAGAAACTTCGGATTAAAAATTCGGGTTCCCCTTGCTTTGCGTGAAAAAAAAAAAAGCACCTACTAAACACGTTTAAAACTACATGGTATTACAAATTTGATTGTATATTGTCGTCAGGGAGGTTTACGAGTCTCACCTCCCGATCAACCCATTGCTTCCAGACACCTGCCTGCTCCCAGGGACCATGATCAAGCACCATTGTTCGCCGCGCCGCGAGCTGTTGCGGCCGACGGCCATAAAATAGGTGCAATAATTATTTTGTCAAATGAAATGCGATTCATTCAACGCAGTTTGATCGTGGAGGCTGACGATCTCGTATATTATCACAATCGTCTCAACGAAAAGAACTAACCTTGCATGTGATGGTAGGTTTTATCAGAACGAGTAGTAGAAGGGCAAATACAAGTAGAAGCTTACCTCTCCACCTCTGTTCTGCACCTGCAGCGGAATTATCGGAATTACCTTGGAACCAAAGAGTAGGCCTATAGAAGCTACGCTAAGAGGGCTCACTCCCGCGATTTCGCGTAGTACGCTCACATGGACGAAATACGGACGCCATTAGCTAACAGACCGATAGAGGGCGTATATTACGTGATCATAACCCTGATTTTATAGTAGTGATTTCTGTCTCCCTTTCATTTCCCCCTTTTTAGGGGGCATACAGGGGAAGAGATGTACTTAGGACCTCGTTTTGTCATACATAAGTATCATTCCTGTCTAATTATGAAATGCAGTTTAAGAAATGTCATTTATTTTCCAATATGCAGTCCCACAAAGTTTGAGCTAAAGTAGCCCTAGAGAGATAGACGGCGTTTGTCAGCTCAAACAAAAACTTTGAAGGACTACAGACTGAAAAGTAATGACATTACTTCAATTTTTTTTTTACGTATCGACAGAAAATATACTTCTTGTGATATTTTGAGGTCTGAAACACAATTTTACCGCGGTGTGTCTCCTTAAAATGAAGAAAATGAAAGGAAGGTATAGGGTTTGCTTCATAGACTCACGTTTTAAGAAGCACCCGGTATTATTACTAAAATGGCCGCCGTTGGGCTCCAAGTGGGGCTCCATGACGTACTACACCCGTTTGCATGCGAAATCGCGGGAGTACGCCCTCTTAGCGTTAGCTTCTATACTCATAGCTTGGAACTGTCGGAATGTGCGCGTGAGAGCAGATGCCACTGCAAATCTGCGAGCGGGAACTACCGGGAGTCGTTCAAAGAGTCTGCTGTGCACTGCAACAGCAGGGAGGTAGGGTCAAAGACACAGCACAGCACATCTTGCTGCTATCATGACCCTTTCTTGAGTCGTCCTTGAAAATTCTGCAGTCTGCCTAGCCTGGTTTCCAGTCTTATCTATTGGGTCGTTATTCCAATAACGATGACATCACAACGAATATCACACAGATTTACTCACACAGGAAAGAGCTACAGCTGTTTTGATTTTCGTATCCCGTCTCTGACAAAATTCGGTGTCGACAGTTCAACAAGGCGAGGCTGGTGGGACTAAAAGGTGCCTCGATTTCATGCCATATTATAGAATTGGAAATGGTCAGAAGTTCTGACCATTTCCAATTCCATAATATGGCATGAAATCGAGGCAGCCCAGAACAGGAAGATACTTCTCCCTTGCACTTCCCTCGTCCGAGTTCGCGGATGCACGGGCGACCCCATTAGCATGCGACACTATATTGTCTAATTCTTCATCAATATGAGGATTTCACTTATACTTGTACCACCCATAATTGTGTCTTCAGAGAACGATATTACACTCGCACGAGGCGGGCATGCAATTTACATTCGAGCATTAAAGTATGTTTCTCCGGTGACCTTCGTCCTCAATATTTATTTTGTATATCTTTCGCGTGACTCGGATGTGGAGTACAAATAGATTATACAAACATGGAAATGTATAGACCTATTTTTATACATGCAAATTTCAGTGACGTACAGGAAATAGATTGTTCAGTTTTTATTTCAAGCATCATATTTTGTTAAAGGACTTGCTTTGAGTGGAAATGAGGAAACACCCCCATGGAACTGATTATGCAAATATTTTTTTTCTTTTAAAGATTGGGTTAAGTTGTTGTGCTGCTGGCCATAAATCTAAAAGGATGAAATAACAGATTCAAGCCCTATTGATCGTTGATATTTATTATGTAGGCCCTAGTATATTGGCTGAAAAGTTTAGTGGACTTTGGTACGTGAGAAAGCAAACAATGACAATGGAATGTAAACTAAAAACTGGTTCAAATTACACCAGCTCGAAAAGAAGTCAAGCAACCGCTTAAAGGACAAGTCCACCGTCATAGACATGTGGATTGAGTGAAGGCAACAATATGAGTAGAACACATCAGTAAAAGTTAGAGGAAAATTGGACAATCGATGCAAAAGTTATGAATTTTTAAAACTTTTGTGTTGGAACCGCTCGATGAGGAGACTACTACGGCTCGTGATGTCATATGAGTACAACAGTATAAAGAAAATGTAAAGACAATTCAACATATTTTCACTTTTTTTGCATAATAAAAGAGCACTTGACTTACCTCTTTCTAAAGGCAATGGGAATAATATTATCCATAACATATTATATCAGTAACGAGTCGGTTACAGCTCGTTATTCCGATGGTTCGTTATTCCGAAGGCTCTTTATTCCTAAGATTCGTTATTCCGAAGGTTCATTGTTCCGAATTTCATTTTCGGATTAACCAATCTTCGGAGTAACGAACCTTCGGAATAACGCCACAAATTTTCGGATTAACGAACCCTTTTTCATTTTCGGATTAACGAACCTCTAGGTATAGGGAATTTGCGCGTTTCGGATTAACGACCCTTCGGAGTAACGAACCTTCGGAACAGCGAACCTTTGGAATAACGAACAGCACCCAACGAAGGTTAAGGGAATGTGTATTTTTTTCAAAAGATGAAATTTTGTGAAATTCTCTTTATATTTTCCTTATATTGTTGTACGCATGTGACATCATTTACACTGCAGTAGTCTTCTCATCCAGCGGTGACTGCACAAAAACTTCAAAAATTCATAACTTTTGAACGGATTGTCCGATTTTCCTCAAACTTTCAATGATGTGTTCTACTAATATTGCTACATTCTCTCAATCCTTATGTTTATGAAGGTGAACTTGTCCTTTAAAATGACAGTCCTTTTGTATGATTTTTTTTTTTTTCGGCTGAATTTTGAATTGCTTATTTGTTAGAAGATTGTTTATTTAATTCGTAAATGGAATTACTGACATAATGTACTTTCTTTCTTTGAATCATGTACATTTGTAATCCAGATGTTGTTACGGAGTTTAAATTGGACTAGAAAAAGACCATCAATAACCACTAATAAACCAGCTTCTTAGTCAGGTGTATGATCGGTTAAAAATTGAATCCATCTTGTTGAACTTCCCTTTATCTCAATCTTCCATGAAGTGTCAATACAATATGCATCCATAACAATGTTTTTGTGATGTTATTGAAAAGGCGTTTGATTCGTGTATGGAAATGTATGAATTTCGTGTCATGTTTTATATGTTGTTGATCATTGCTATTCATAGGTGCCCATGTATATTTTATTATATCATTACATAATGTATAAGTCATCATTATCAGAGTATATTATCTACTATATTATATATCATATGATTATTATGTATCATATATTGTATTTTATATCTTATATTATGTCTTATTGATAACTGATGAACAGATACAACAAAACGCCTTTATCGTTCTTGTAGATGTCAGGTGGATTCTTTGCTGATTCCGCAGCTATGAATTAAGGGCACAGTGTAACACAGTGTGAGCATAGTTGTATAAACACACCGTGAAATCTCTTCACACTGTTAAATTCGAGCGTTAGAAAATTTATACAACAATTTCAAAAAGATAAAACGTTGGTCATCGTATTCTCAAACTTTTAGGGGTTGCTATCAGCTCTTCCAAAACCTAACAGGCAAACTCCTAATGGGTTAGCCGAATGAATTATTTTGGTCTAAAAAGTCTAATGATCGCAGGTTACTCAAGTACATTCCTGAGTCCTACAAAAATTCGTCATGATATACTGTTGAAGTGGAAACTGCGGCATATAACGATCATCGTCAAGTTGACCTATAAAATAAGTTTGTTAAAATACACCCCCCCCCCCCAAAAAAAAAAGAGTGTAGTGTTACTATATATATACTCTTGGAATCAAACGGAGAGAACAAGTTACACGCGTTTTCTCAGTTAAGAGGTGAATAATTGTATACATATCAGTCTGGTGTAATAAAGTGATGATGTTCATTATACCTATAATACCCCGGTTATCTCACTGAGAGGCGAATTTTGCGAACGTAGGAGTAGGTTTCTTTGGGGTTTGAAAAAAAAAAATGTTAACGACAACGAAAACTGTTTGCGAATTGATGCGGCAACTGTTTACGAATGTGATCGTCACTGTTTACAAACCCCAACGAAACCACTTCGTCCGCTAACACTTGCTGCTTAGTGGGATAAGAAGTTTTCGTTTTGATTTGCAAGAAATTTTGAAAATCTTTATGTATTCTAAATCCTTCCTTTTGTCGAATTTGGTACATGTACACGGCAAAAACAATACAGTGTATGATAATGATTATGTTATGTGAAAAGTATTTGTGATAGCATCCCCATATCCATGCCATGTAAACGAGTAGGCAAAACTTCGAGTATCACTACGAGCATAGGTCATATCACTGCCTATATTATAATCAAGTCACATTGCACGGGAGTTATCACTCTCTTGCTCTCTCTCACTCTCACACACCCTCTTTTGCAGTCCGCAAAGAGATTTCCGAACTGTCACTGAGTGTTGATAGAAGATATATACAGCTTGTGAATTTTTTTCTTTCTTTGTTTGTTTTTGTTTTGTTTTGTTTGTTGTTGTTTGTTTGTTGTTTGTTTCTTTTTGTTTGTTTGTTTGTTTTTTGTTTGTTTTTTTTTTTTTTTTTTTTTGGGGGGGGGGGCTTTTTTGGTTGTTGCTGTTGTTCTGGGGGCCATTTATCGCACTGGTCTCACATCTGACTGTAGAGCTCACACATGTAAATATAATACAATGTCCCTGATTGCATCACAAAATCGTACCAAAGATACTAAAATAAATGAAGAAAAAATAATTAAAAATCAGATACTATGTAGTTTGGTTAAAAAAAAAATAAATAAATAGATAAATAAAAAACTGAACAGCTGCAGATACTGAGTATGAATTCCTCTACAAACTGCATTTGGGTTGGAAGATGAAGCTTTTCTGATGGAATTTTAAGGGGTTATTATTAATCTTGTTTGGGTGCCGCATGTACATTTTTTTTTTTTTTTTTTTTTTTGAGTAAAAAGAACTCGTAGTCTGGCTTTGCGAACCCTTCGACAGAGTTTGAGCTAACTAACCCCCTTGGAAATTTGATGGATGAAAGGATATATCTCAATTTTTTTCAGATTGCCGAAGATGAAACACCTCATTTTTCGCAGCTATTTTACAGATTTTGTTCTTTTAAATTGTGAATTATGTTTACCTGCACACGTCTCTACTGGAATGACGAAAAATATGTACATGCACCAATTGAACCAAAGAGGGCGTACGACCTATTTGCTGCACGGCTGCCGTTCCATGCATTGGATTGGATAAAGACATTTCTACAACTCTCTTTTCTTTTTATACAAAAATCTTATCTTGAGATGTCCATCACTAGTTTGAAGGCAAGAAATGAGTTATTCGTGAAATAGGCCCCACCGCAGTGCGCGTGCACCCGTGCGTTAGCAAGCAAGGCTAGGTTAGGGTTAGGGTTTAGGGTTAGGTAGGGTTGTATTTATGGTTAAATTGGCCATTAAATTAGTCAAGGGACATTAGGGAGTCCTTCCGAGAATAAAAAGTAGAAGACCAAAGAAAAAAACGGGAGAAAGGGAGGACGAACGATGCTATGCTGTGGAAATCGGCCCCACCGCCGTATGCATCTCGCGTAAACGCCGTTTGGTGGGGCCGCATTCACGAGTATCACGTATGTTACGTCTACACAGAAGCAATGGACAGCTTACGCGCGCAGCCATATTGTGCACATCCGCCGAGAGAGGGCTCACTTTATCATTCATAAAAAATACTTTGATTCGGGTTCCGTTCGAAACCGATCAAATGAGCGAGGGTGGTGACTCAAGATCTGACGTCATTAGAAAAACTCAGAGTGGTTTCCAAACATGTTTCAGAGAAAATCCAGAAGAGCAAGATATACCCAATCTCTCATAAAAATTAGAACGTTCCTAGCAAAACATTCAACTCGCAATGGGTCGACGTTTGAGGTCATGTCGCTGTCATGACGAGTTGGTCCCATGGGACACACAGAGAGGATCGTAATTACGATCAATTTTCAGCTTATTTTCTTCACTTTTTCGGTGTTTCGACGGGATTTTTCTGTGAAATGTGATGGCCTGTTTAACATTATTCAGGACATTCCTGTTAAGTTCATGTGGTTCCTGTTCATCTTAGAATTTTTTTGCGAATCATTTATTACCCTTGAATTTGACCTTGTGCACTGCTCAGGGCAGTTCGATTTACACTTTACGGCAAATCAAATATATGGTCACCACACGGGCCGCGGCGACACGGGCGGCGCGGGTTACTTTACAGTCGACCGCCGAGCCGAGCGCCGCGGGCCGGGGCCAGAGGGGCGGGTGGTGGCCAAGGTTACGGAAGGATTGTGCCAGTAATTCATCCCACGAACTCCTGTACCGGTACATCGTGCTACTACTGTTACAATCAAAACTTCCACAAATGAAAAACGACTTGACTGTACAGCTAACAGGAGAGAACACATAACTTTTACAAAGACTGCACAGTTCACTTTGCACACCAGTGACAGTGCACAAAAGCCAAGCGGACAACACTATTTATATAGCACTGCTAAGGCAGTCAGATGTCTGTCCATCAGTCGCCATTGACTGCTCATCATTTCAACCATGTTCATTACCATTGCACCATCAGTTGACAGAAAAAACAAAACATTAGTTTGCCAACAATTTCATTTGAGAGAGCAGTAAAGTCCAGGCTGACTGACCAGCACTGACTTGAAATCTCGCAAAGTGTCGAGGCAAAATTAATCTTGACACATTTAGCATTCAGCAGTCTCAAGAATTTCTCTGTTGTCTTTGTCACGACATTGTGATTAGTGTTAATTGTAGCACGCCCTATTGAAACATGTTGATCACCTTGTTTTTATTTCATTTTTATTGCTATTGTTTAATTATCAGCTTTGTTGAAAAGTTTCAATTGATAGCCCCCCCCCCCCCACTCATAAAGCGCTCATTCAAGTCATGTTGAAGTCTTCTAAATATGTGTGCACTGCAAGCATAGTATCCACAGTTCAAGACTTAATTGTTCAACGCCATCACACAGCAGTACTTTACTACCTCTACATATATTTACATCTGCACGTTTCGTTGCTTTGCTCACTGAAAACAACAACAAAACAAACAACCTCACCCACATCCATTGCACCAACTGCATTATTTAGTACCGGTACATGTTTTAGCATAAATCTGTACATGTACTTCCTTATTCAAGTAAGAAGGAAATTACATCTGTGCAGCAGCTAATTTTTTTTTTATGAGCAGTGGATGGAAAGTTAACATACATCACTACCTGTAGCTGAATACTCTTTCAGGTCGTGTAACACTGTTGTTTGTGATGTTGAATTCATTAACATTGATAACTGATTAAAAAAAATAAAAAAGTAAACCACATGCACTCTGTCACTTTCTTGAGACCAAAATGATATTCCAACAGTCCCTATATTTAGTACTGTAAATGAATGATATTCTCCATTGCAGGCAGCAAAAAAAAAAAAAAAATATGAAAATGTTTGCAAGTCTCAGCATCACACCAAATTCATGTCACTCTCTACTAGAATGACTAGTACCACTACCATGGTACCTGCAATATTTTTATGTCAAACGCATTCTAACTCTGGCATAGCTTAAAACAGAAAAAATACAAATAAGCAGCTAGAAGTGTGGGTGGATGATGACCATAGCCTGAGGTTGCTACAGTACTCTCGTTAGAATACAGTTGCAACATTACATGTACTGGCTCTTTGTTGTTGTTTTTTTTTTTTCTTCCAGTCTTCTTGTGTTATTTTAGTCATTTGTTGGGTTACAAGAAAACGATGTAACCCAAGAAAGACATCCCAAAGACGTCCTTGCAGAACGCAAGTCCACCACAGCGACAAATATGAGGTGACAAGTGCTTATGGTTGAATATTATGGACAGGGTGTTCTCTTATATGTATGTTACCGAGTATTGTAGTAGATACTTTTCACACTTAAGGGTCATGGGCACATTTAATTTATGTGCACCTAAAAAATATAAAGCACTATATTTTCATTCTTTGTTGTTGTTTTTTTTCAATTAGCAATTGATTGCATCAATGTCATATTTTGTCATTATATCATCATTGGTAAACAATTTCACCTTGCCCATCATCATTGTGTTGGAATGAGTGGATATAAACATTGCAAAAGCTGAAGGCAAATGTGCAACCATACTGATAATAGGCCCTACTCACAAATATCACATACAGTATATAATATAGACGAATCTATATCAAATCTACCTATTATGTACTCCTTTTCCAATTTCTTGAAGGCATTTGTATAGGCTTAAATCCACAAAAGCATGCCTGAACCACCGTTACCAGGTCCATGGTATGGAGACTTGAAGGTAATTTAGTAAGGTTATAGAACATCGACGCCTGGACAGATATTACAAATTGCCTAAACTGATAAATCTTAAAAAAAAAAAAAAAAAAAAAAAAACATTCATATTTAGAAGCTAGTACTGGTTATCCAGACTACATACACTACAGTACACAGTTATCCCAGAGCAAAATTGTACATAAAGTGAGACTTTAGCAGCTTAGATTCAGACCCTCTCGTAAGCAAGCCAAAGCAGTATCCGACTTCACACAGAACTTTCATGTTTTAACAAAACCTTATTAACCAAGGAACCATGCAGCAAAGGATGCATTCTGCACAAAAACCAGCCTAACCTACAAAATAGCACGACATAACGCAGTTGCCATAGGCATGCGCCAAAATGCACGTTCAAGCGTCAAACAACGAACGATGTGGGACTGAATCTCTGCGCCTACGCACAAGGCGGAAGCGCGAGCGCCACTCCGATAAAAATAAAATTCTGCGGCTCTTACATCGGGAAAGTATCTTGTATTTTTCCCCTAAAGGGAAAAAAATGTAATACCAAGTGCAATCTATCTAAAACGTTATTACACAAAAACTAACTTCACCGGAGATCATAATCATGTCACCTCGATATCCCCCAAAATTAACGCTAGCAACACAATAGCTCTGATTTTAGTAGCCCATCGGGCTCACGAGACGCTATTATACCTCTTCTTTAGGAGAATGGGTAGATAAGCAAAAAATTCTAAGATGGAAACCGATTGCACGAAACAGGCAGGCATGACCTCTTTCATTCAAATCCAAGAGGAATAAATATAAAAAAATCCCAAAAAATGTTATTTATACTATTACGATGACGTAAAAATAATTGACATAAGTTGATATTTAATGCATGAAATTAAGGGTGCAAAAATAACTACTTATATGGAATTATTAGTGAGATTTTGCAACTATGACTGGAGTGTTTTAAAGACATGAATATGTATGAAATGAAGATACCTATACTTTCCACCCTTTTTTGTTTTTCTTTTATTTAGTGCTTATTCAATATAGGGGTAATTAAAAATGCAGGGATCATAAACGATAAATTGTTTATGCTATCAAGGTCGATTACGTCACAATCAATAATGCCGCGGCCCGTAATTTGTCCCTGCCGCGCATACGTGGTATTATACTGTGGAAGAAAGCCCCACCGCCGTGCTTATCTACCGATGAACGCCACACGGTGGGGCTGAATTCACGAGTATAAACAGGCGTGCCGCCGTAGTATTTGTACGCACACGCAGTGGTGGGGCCTATTTCACGAGTATGCCAGTTATTTTGCGGTATTTTCTTGGAATACGTAGTACGTCTATATCTAGTTTGTATTTCAGACAGCTGTTTTCAGATTAGGGAGTTTCGATCAAAGGAATAATGGATGCTCAGTCCCACATGTAGTCTTTCGTGCACAGTGCAGTGGTGATGGTGGGGCCTATTTCACGAGTATTTTATTCCCAAAGCAATTTATGACTGCCTCGCATTTCTAGTTAGTACCCAGTTCTAGCATGAAATTGAAGAATGACTGACTATAACCCCGGCGCGGGGCGCTGTAACGGTACGTGTTGGGCCCGCTGCTGCTGCGGTTAGACTGACGACAAACATTATGACCGTGGACCGTTCAATGAATCATTTTAGCTTCTAAACTAGATAATCAGATAATCGTGCGTGTAGAGTCAAGAGTTGTCTTGCCGAAGATGCCTGCAATCAACAGGTTGATTATCATGGCACCAGGGAGGCAGACCAAGCTTGTTGACGTGTCCTGTGTTGACCTAGAATCTCTAGTGCTAGTGCTAGTGCTATTTACACTTTGCAATAATACAATTTTTCTTTTTTCTCTCTCTTTTTTTTTTTTTTTTTTTTTTTTAGAAATTGCCCAATGATGGTTTGTTATTGGCTGTCTGTGTCTATTTCTAGACTAGTATTCCATACTAACTTCATACCTGCAGGCCTTCTATAAATTCAACCACTTACTAAGTAAGAACTCTTCAACAAGCACAACTTCCCAAGTCCAAAAACAGCAAGTCAAATTCAACCTGCTTCTTTCAGAGGCACTCTCAAACAGAAATTGTCAGATGCAGGCCTTAACATTCTAAACTCATTTACAATGATATTGATCCAGATTACATTGTATGTTCAATAGCAAACAGCAAAAAAAAGTTCAGATTCATTTATGCCAATTTTTTAGATTTTTCTGTCTTTTTATTGTTTCAAATGCTTCAAAACATTTTTGAAATCATTTAAAACAAACCCTGTTCATCTTATGTTTTAATCAGCGCAACATCGTGTCATTTTTGTTACATATATATGTATACATATATGTATAATTTTTACGCCATATGCGTGCATCATTCTAAAATACTTGACAATTGTGGGTTTTAATTTCCTGTGCCATCTTATCTACAAGTCCATTCTTCATCCTTAGCAGCCATCTTGAATAAGGCCCTGAAAAAAAAAAAAAAGTTTCGTGTTTTCCTGTAGTTGTTGTAAGGATGTGAGATAATAGTAACTTGTGACGATTTAATGGCTTCATCAGAGTGTATATGATGATATTGCTATACCCAGCTTTCACATCTTTAATTCTTTTAATGTTCACACTCTTCAGCTGCAGGAATAAGCCATCGGCATCAGGAAAAAAAAAAAAAAATCAAGATGGCATTTGCCCAGCTAGTAATAGGTCCACCTGGCTCGGGCAAGACCACTTACTGCACGGGGATGAAGGAGTTTCTGTCGCAGACAGGGCGCAAGGTGGCGATAGTGAACCTGGACCCAGCCAATGACTTCCTCCCGTACCAGGCCAGCGTCGATATCTCGGACCTCGTCACTCTGGCGGACGTCATGGAGAAGCTGAGGCTGGGACCAAACGGGGGCCTGGTCTACTGCATGGAGTACCTGGAGAAGAACCTGGACTGGCTCAAGAACCAGTTGGATGCTCTCAAAGACCACTACCTCCTGTTTGACTGCCCAGGCCAGGTGGAGCTGTATACGCACCACAACTCAGTCAGGAACATCGTAACACAACTCCAGAAGTGGCAATTCAAGGTAAAGGGTGCTCTTGTAATAACAAACACAGTTATAATGAAATTTTGTAAGTAAGAATTCACATCCTCAAGTTATCTTTATATCTTTAAAATATACATTAAATGTTCGCCCGTAACAGAATTTTGGCATTATAACGAAAGAAAACTGCTAATCCTGAGGACTTTGACTCATTATAATGGGAGTCGCCTGTGACTATAATATCAATTTCATCTTTCTTCATTGATTTATGTCTAATGGCGTGTTGGTAATGAACATAAAACAACAACAACAACCAACAAACAAACAGACAAACAAAAACTAAACAAACAAAACAAACAAAGAACATGTAATTGGACTCTTCCTCTATTTCATTCGAACTTTTTCTCACACAGCTGGTCTCGGTCCATCTTGTGGACTCGCACTACTGCAGCGACCCAGCCAAGTTCATCAGCGTCCTCTTCACCTCCCTCTCGACCATGCTGCAGCTGGAGCTTCCTCACGTCAACGTCCTGTCCAAGATAGACCTGGTCGAGCAGTACGGCAGACTAGGTGAGAACATGTTAGACTGCATTATGGGGCATTGTTGTTGGGTCGTTCACTGCTACCACATAGGAAAATTTCCTGTTCCTATTTGTCAATTCCACATGAGAAAGACAAATGAATAAATCTCTTGCAGTTGATATCTGAGGCCAAAATTCATCTGGCAAATTAACTCTACTCTCCCACTTGCAGGCTGCCGATCCATTGTTAGTGATATCAATTGTTTGTTTTGCTTCATTTCACTCGTGTTGTGGCAGCTTTCAACTTGGATTTTTACACGGAAGTCCTGGACCTGGGCTACCTGCTGTCCCATCTGGAGGCGGACCCGTTCCTGAAGCGATTCAAGAAACTGAATGAAGCCCTCATAGGTGTGGTGGAGGACTACAGTCTGGTGTCCTTTCTCACTCTAAACATACAGGTTGGTTTGACAGAGGGACAGCTGTCTAGGTAGCCCTGTGATGTGTGAGTTAAAAGTGTAGATGGAAGGATGGGTAGATTGGTGCCTAGATGAGCCCATTATTGTTATTGCTGTTTCTGTTATTGCTATGGTCATTGTTATCATTGTCATGATTATTATTACTATTATCATTATCATTATCATTATTATTATTATTATTATTATTATTATTATTATTATTATCATCATCATCATCATCATCATCATCATTATTATTATCATTATTATCGTTGTTGTTGTCATCATCATCATTATTATTATTATCATTATCGTTGTTGTCATCATCATCATTATCATTATTTTGTACATTACTACATGCACATACAGATCAACATTCTTGATAGAGTAAAGGAGAATCACAGCTTGTCAAATGAGTGATTTTTTTTTTCTTTCAGAGTATGCCTTTTTATTTGACAACTACTGCACATTAAAGGAATGAATGCAAATTGTGAAAACTGAATTTCTAAATTGCATGCTGAAGAATTGGTTCAGACAATATTGTGAAAGTCAAGCCATATGGGACATGGTGCTGAGTATCCCTTCCACTCCCTAGAATTCAATGTGCATGCTTTTAGTGATATGGATAATTTTCTTTTTTTATCTTCTCATTTTGTTTTTTGTCTTCATGATTGACATACCGAATGTAGCAGATAGCTTCAACTTTATGTGCAAATTAGCATTTAGCTTTCACTGCAAGTGTACACCAACTCATTAGGAAGGAACTTGTCTTGCTATTGGGCGTGCCTGAATGATGAATGTGTACTGTACACCATTCCATCCAGATGTGTTATTACAGTGGAGATATGCACAGTCACAGTTTTCAGCAATTAAAAATACTGATCTTTCATAATTTTCTATTTACCTTTGTATCTATTTCTGTCTCCCAAAACCAGGACAAGGAGAGTGTCCTGCATGTTGTGAAGACCATCGACAAGGCCAATGGGTATGTCTTTGGGGATCTGGAGGAGCGTAACTTGCAGACGCTGATGTCATGTGCAGTGGGAGCCGACTTCGAGTTCTTCAAGTATCCTTTGTATGAAGCAGCTTGTTGCATGTGTTTTGCTGTAGATCTTTAGAATCTCTGCTCTTTATGCACCATCAAACGGTGACAATGTACTGCATCGTCCATTGCACAGCATTTTTTTTTTCATCAGTGCCGTGATTTTCATATAGATATAGATCCATCAAATAGAGAGAAAGAAAAAAAAAAATGGCATGCCAGACTTGATAAGCGACATGATCTTGTGGCAACAAATATTAAATCTCTTTTGCTCTGTCAATTTTTATTTCTTGTTCAATTGTGTATGCAAGTATGTAGTACATGTAACCTGATTCCCAGAGTGAAGAGAATTTTCCTTAACAGGTATGATACAACAGGACTGCCAGTGTTCAGGAGAAGTACATGGAGAAACCCGCAGCAAGCGCAGCCCCAGGTACAAGTCAAGATCAGATGGATACGTGACAGCATGAGAAGTGGGTGGATGCGCTTGTTCAGAATTGTGCTGCCATCGAGGGCAAACTTGAGTGAAATGCAAAGAACCGTAATCAAATGATGACGGCAGCAGTATCTTGATGGAATGAAAAATGTCCATCAATGCTATCTGTGCATCAAACTGCAGCAAGTGGCAAATAATCTGAGCATGTTTGCCTCCTTCTCTTGCTCCAGGGACATTCCAGGAATATTTGAGACGGTTGCATGGTACTGGATTCTTCATGATGACAGAGAGGATGGACAGGACTATTCCTTTGTGTCTGGTATACTGTACACGCCATATATTTAGCGAGTCTAAATTTTCGCGAATCGGGAATTCTCGGCAATATCGCGAGTGGTTAAATTCGCAAACTTGGAGGCCTGTATTGAATGGAGAAGTGTGCACGCGTACGTCACATTCACATCGGGATCAGAGTCAATATTTTTGTGTGTCTTTAATTTCGCGAATAGCACCTGACTCCCGAATTCGCGAAAATAAAAACCTCGCGAAATATTTCGGCGTATACAGTAATATAGATTTTCATCAGTTAGTGCCTGGAGATTTCTTGCCATGTCAACCTCTCCTCACAGAAAGGAAGTCATCAATTTCCCACTCTTTTGGGGAAGATAAGATTTGCAGAGTAGGGTGTTAGAGGGATGATTCAAACCAGGTGTAGAAACACACCCTCATTTTGACACCCCTATCAAGAGAGGAGCAGTGCGCTAAGTGCATGTACAAAGTAGTATCAACTCATTAGAAACACACATCATGGCATCCTTTGCAGGCATTAACCTTCACCTCAGTGTAACTAGACCTTTTTTAGTGGAGAAATACAGTATCTATGGAATTGAATGCATTGGTAAGCCAGTCCACAGTTACAGTATAATGTAAAGATCTGGTGGTATGGGTAGTAAAGCAGACTGATGAGATTTTCCCTTGATATATATTGAGAGACTTCAGATTGGATGTAATCATTATACCCCCGCCAAACGAAGTTTGAAGGGGGTATATAGGAATCAGCGGACGGTCGGGCGGTCGGTCGGGCGGTCGGTCCGTTGCAAATTTTGCGTCGTGAACTACTTCCTCAGTGCCAACACGCTCACATATTATGAGCCAAAATGATGGAAAATTTTGTGTTGCAAACTACTTCCTCAGTTTTTGCCCAATTTCCATGAAACTTGGTACAGATGTGTGCCTTTGGTTGTAGATGTGCAAGACGCATTTTTCGACAGTACCCGAAAGTACATTGCCATGGTAACGGCATATTAATGGCAGAAGATCAAGGAAAGATCTTGCGGATTTAACTACTTCCTCAGTTTTTTGACCAAAGCTTATGAAATGTTGTTTTGACCAAAGCTTATGAAATGTTGTTTGGCGGGGGTATAACCAGTCGCTGTAGCGACATTTCTAGTTTGTTCTTCTGCTGTACAGGTGTACTTCTTAGCTTTGATCCCATTGCCAATGTAAAAACAAAGCAAAAACCAAAACCAATGCAAGAATGAATCATTTTTAGTCTCTTTGTTATTGTTCGCCAAACACTTCAAAGAAATTATATCCTCAATCATCTACAAAAGAGAAGGAAGTCTTGATAGAATTTGACACAAAGTGTAAATTATCAGTATTTGCAGCTAGTATTGCAGCTTCAAATATCTTGATAATACTTGTGTTTTATACATTCTTAGGAAAAAATACACACTTCTTCTTTGAGGTTTCAGCAGAAGCACATTTTCATCATTGCTCTTGATGTGTTCTGGCCTTGTTCACACACATGTATAGTCGTCAATTTTTAAGAGTGTGGCTGGACCTGGAGGAGAACCATAAATTTATATATATATATATATATATATATATATATATATATATATATATATATATATATATAAATAAATTCATGGTTATCCTCCAGGTCCAGCCTCACTCTTAAAAATTGACGACTATACATTACCTGTATGATTCAGGTGAAATATGGATTGATAAAATGAATATGAATGTGTAAAAGGATTGAAAAATAAAAACAGTGAAAATATATTATGAACAGTCATGGAAGTTCGAATTGTACTTTGTGTAAGTGTCTGTGTGAAAAGTTGTTTATTGAACTTGATGTCACATGTAGTGTACCTAGCAAGCATACCAATTGAAGAATTGTTGATTTTTAAATGGACGATAACTCTGGTTAATCCAATTTGTACAGATTGAACTCAAAACATGAATGTACATGTATTATGTACAACTCACAACTGATGATATCAGTACTGTACAAGAAACTGAATAGCCCAGATACTAGTAACTGGCTAGACCACATACCAATGCACATCATAGCTCAACATCTGCTTCAATATATGTACATATGCAATGATTCCATTTGGGCATGGCAATCAATAATTATGTCAAACATATATGCCAGTACCTATTTCTGATTGTGCAGTCTTTGTCTTCAATGTCTTTTTTCCTCTGGTCTCCTTGAATCATGTTTATTATACAGCCTGTTTTTTGTTTTTTTGTTTGTTTGTTTTTTGGGGGGTTTAACTGTTTGTATGAAAATATACATTTGCAGTAGCCTAAATCTGCCTCTAGCTGTTTCTGTACACTTCCATTATTGTTCGTGTAGTTTGTCAAACCATAAATAATTAAATCATTTTCGAGGTGAGAATCTGCACCCCTCATTCACACGTGCAGCCAGGCGGTTAAACACTAGTGTTAATTCTTGCACACATCAACACCAAAATCATAACATAACTGAAAACAAGAATCAAACTCGATTACTCAGTAGAAAAATCTTCCATATGGTTAGGACAACAGGTCATAACAAGCTATCCATAGATGTAGAGCATTTAGCTACAAGAAATTTGTGGTCCCGGGGGCAGAGAATGTGACAATGGTGGGCGAGTTTCCTTATGCCGAGATTACGCAGTTCTTTTTACAGCACGTACGGACGCGTAGCGCGTGTGTTGTGTGTAAAAGGTTGTGTGTGTTGCCCGTTGCGAAAGCCATGCGCGGATATGGGATGCGTAATAGAACTCCACGATTCTATGTGTGTGGTGTGGCTTGGCTTTTGAATTTACCAGAAATTTGTACTAACCATGTCATCTTACCGGAAAGCACAAAAATCGGCTCAGAAGAGCCATCGGGAGAGATCGCAGGTCAGTTACGTTATTTTGTTTGAGCGCAAAGCAAATGCAGACGTTTTACTCGGAATTTGAAGGCTCTACTGCTGTTCATATGTTACCTTAGTCCCACACGTTTTGTTTACCGTTTTATACCAACGCAACGGCAACGCACTAGAAATTTACTTCTTCCTCGATCCTCCTCATCATTATTCAGCTTGTCATATTAATCATAATGTTAATGTACCAAAACATACAGTAGACAGTATATTCTTCATAACAAATACTTCAACAAGTAAACCTGTGCTTTTGCCAGTTAAGTTTTTATGACGATAAGACCATTATTTTATTGAAATTTTCTTTTTTTTAGTCAAACTGCGAAGAGAATTGAGGTCTAGAAATCTAACAATTGATTATGAATGATATGGTGGTCTAGCATTTAATCATGATCTACTAGAATCTAGAGGTATAGCTACACCAAGTCAGTGCCACCACAGTGTCAGTACCACCACAACCACCTGTGCTATAGCCTGTTGTGTTGTACCTTCCTCATATTTTGTGTCACTTGTCTTGTGTATTCAAGAAGCATATTGTTATATTCAAAGCAAATAAGCATATTAGTATTCATTCAAGAAGCAGTTGTGTATTTAAAAAGCATGATAAAGTTATATTATTGGAATATCTCTGTGATAAAGTGATATTTGTGTATGTTTAATACGCATCAAGGTAAAAAAAACCACTGCACATTTTATGCACACACATGCTAGTGGAAAAAAATGTCTAATGCCTAATGAGGCAAAGTCTTTGGCTGCCATCAAGGGCATGTCCGATGAGCCCCTGCATAGCCATCAGCATCTAAGGAGTGAGATTAGGACTAAATATTGTTGGACAGTATCCCTGAAGAAGAGGAAGAAGAGGAAGGGTTATGGCAATGCCCTAGTGCTCGTGCTTACTCAGAGTAGAAACTAGTCGTAATAACCATTACTTCTGTTCAGACTTGACCAAAAGATCAGTCTGTATTTTATCAGTGGGGATATGTTCCGCAGAGACTACATCGTACACTATCTGGCTTCGTGGAACCTGCCTTCAGAGGAGGACCATGTAAAGTCAAAAGATGTCATAAACTCCTCTGGATCTAGATGGATTTTTCTGTCTATGTTCAGACTTGCTTGCACTGCAGCTTGTTGTAGAATACTAGTAAGACTCATAATGACAGAAATATTCGTGGCTAGAAATTTTTGCAAATGGGAGCCAACACCCTTTTCCATGGCATTATTGTTTTTTTCACAAATTGCCACTGGTATTCAATGCACTTCTGTATTAAAAGATGGAAGGTTCATCATTTTAATTTGGCAAGAGCCAAGATTCACAAAATTAAAATGCATGCAAAAGTTCTTGTCTACACTCAATACATTGAGTGACAGTGACAATTTGCAGAGATCCCATGCCACTAAACAGGCACTTGGCTCCAATTTGCGAAAATTTCATACCGCAAAAATGTTTAAAATATCTTGCTTTGCAGTAGTACGGACAAGAACTTTCACATGCATTTTAATTTTTGCAAATGTTGGCTCGTGCAAAATTTGCAAAATTAAGATGGACTAGTAAGAATTTTTTTTGTTTTACTGTACATGTACTCTGCTTATTTTACTGCAGGTAAATTAACCATGAATTCATTCTCTTAGATTAACCTTATTTTTTGCAATGTCCCTGTCAGGCAAATGCAGCCCTCATTAGATTATTTATTTTTTTTCTCTTTGCAGCCAGCAAGTCGAGCAAGACTTGGATTGCTTGAGAAGAAGAAGGACTACAGACTTCGTGCAAAGTAAGATGGGATATGATTGATATGCTGGCTTTTTGTTTTGTGCTAATATTGCTCGCTTTGTCAAGACCCTCAAGTTTTTTGTCATCAGTTGTTAATGCCACTATATTGTTTTGAACCAATCAAATGTTATGTTTGCAAATTATTCTGTTTACAGGTAACATATGAATTCTCTGCCATTATCCCTAGATTTAGCAGTGGAGAAGCAAAAGTGACAGATAATCTCAATTACCCCTGTACAGGTTTTCATGGAGTTCTTTATGGATGCAGTCATGCTAAGAGTGTATCTTGGTAAATAGTGCAACATTGTGTCTCTGTCCATTATTCATGTATCAAATGGATGTGTACCAAACAATTACCATGTGCAGTGATAGTCCATTGAAGTTTAAGGTTGCAAAAAGCATGTTGATTCATGTCACTTTTGTAAGTTCTTTTGCCTGTGCAACAAAATATAATTTTGCATTGGAAGTCAAACAGTGTAAGATGATTCAAGATTTTTTTTTTTTTTTTTCACAGCATTATGTTGCTGACTAATGAGAACGTGTACAATGACTTTATTCATACAGTCCATCTCTCCAACTGTGAACTACATGTACCAACCCTTTTAGATAGACAAAGACAAAGAAGTAGTGAGGATCCCTCAAAAGTTTGAAAAGTGTCCTGCACTGAATTTGTCAGTATTGAAATGGGTAAAGTCCACAGATTAAAACAAACTCTGCTCATATTCCAGGGACTATCACCGCAAGCAGGATGCTCTGAAAGTGCTGAAACGAAAGGCTCTGAACAAAAATCCAGATGAATTCTACTACAAGATGATCAGCTCACAAATGGTGGTAGGTATCTAAAGACAGTCATTTCTTTCTTCCTTTTTTTTTTTTTTTCTTTAAAGGGGATGGCTAGTAACTGATCAGTGGGAATCAGTGGGAATGCTGGGGATGATTGTTCCAATCCTTGTGGGATTCATTTAAGAGTACATTATGTATCTATTGTTGTGTGAAAATTATTTGCTTCAGAATGGTCTCATATTCAAGTAATGTGCAGTTCAATGTTTCCAGGTTAGCGTGACTGTACAGTGATGGGGTGATTAAACTGCTTATTACCTGAATATGGGACCACATTGAAGCAAATAATTTTCACACAAGAATAGATATATAATGTACTCTTAAACGAATCCCACAAGGATTGGAACAATCATCCCCCAGCATTCCCACTGATTCCCACTGATCAGTTACTAGCCATCCCCTTTAAATCATGATTGTATTGATATGTTCCTGAGTGGATGTACAATGTATATTTCGTGCACATACTTAATGAAAGAAATTACCAAAACAAATCAATTTAAAATCACACCTCAAAGGTTTTTGTTGTGTGTGTGTCTGCCAGGCTACATTTGTATGCTGCTTTGAATTTTGTGTAGGAATTAGGCATTTTATATACCGGTACATGTAATTCTTTGATCCACCAACCAGTAATGTCTAAAGGTGTCAGTGTAACTGATCACTTGCCACCTTTATGTTGTAGTATCAAGATGTACTGGGCATACCAGGTAATTTCTTTGCAAAACAGAAGGAAAAAAAAAAGGAATGGAAATTTATAGTGTATTGGCAATGTACTTTTTTTTTCTTTCTTTTTTTTTAATTCTCGCATTTCTGTGTTTTTCATGCCTCTGTCTATGTTGGGTAACAGAGGCATTCTTTATGTAAATACTTTCTGGTTTTCTTTCCCTTTTAGCCCCAGATATCACTAAACATTTACTCAATTCAAGTGATCCAGTGGACTAAATCATTACTTTGCTTTGTTCATTTTGAAGAAAAGTTTGTCAGTTACAATACATGTCATAGAAATGCCAACTGCTTCTTTTGCTGCTATTGCTGCAGTAATTGATCTGTCCCCCCCCCCCCCCCCAAAAAAAAAAAACAAAAACAAACAAACAAACATACTCTCAGTCTCTTTCCAAAATTGTATTACTACGCAGGAAAGGTATACTGCTTTCCCACCAAAAATATGCCTTTTCAGCCCTTAAAATATTGCAGTGCTGTTTATAAGGTTGGTATTACTGATGCAGGTATGAAAAGCAATTCAAACTAGGTTGCATTTATTAACTAACCCTGTGCATGTGTTCCCTGAAAGATATGTTTGATAATTCTGTTTATAGTATGCCATGAAGGTGAATCAGTTTTGCTCTCCTTGTGTGTTTCCAAGGATGGTGTTCACACAAAGCGGAGGAAAGCATCAGCAGTGACAGAGGAGCAGATGAAGATGATGGAAACCCAAGACCTGAGATACGTCAACCATAAGCTCAACATCGAGTCAAAGGTAATGAGGCAGTACTTTGTGATGTGGAAAGGTTCACTTCTTACCATGGTGTCGCAGATTCAGCTCATTTACAGTGTATAAGCTTGATGATGAGCACATTCTATGGGATGTCTTCTTGGTGAAAATATAATTTCTGATGACCCTGATCTCCCTATCTGTCAAGTTGTTACAGATATTTGAAAGTGGATGACAACCTTCATTTGTTTCTTACTCTGTGAGGTGACTCTTAAATGTGTTGTCTTCATTAGCAGAGAAGGAGCAAACAGATGTGAAAGTTGCTCAGTATCATAAATTGAGTGAGGATCATCCAATGCTTTTGCTGTGCCCAGTAACCTATTTTCCTCCTGACAGTACGTCTGTTTGATATCTTTAGTCTCATTCTTGTTTTTTCCTCAGAAAATTGAGAAGTTGAAATCCGGTCTACATATGTTGGGAGAAGCTGAAGCCAAGCCACGCAACAAGCACATATTTTTTCTGAACTCTGGAAAAGAAGGTAGGCAGTTTAGCCAATATATGTGAACATTTCCTCCTTTTCGGACTTTTATACCAAGACATGTACAGTTTGGACTCACATCATTCAATTTATCTTTTAGTGGAAGAGGAAAATGCATGCAATGACTTTGAATGTCAACTCTGGTCGGTCATAATTTTTAAGTCCAGTGGCTGTTAAAGGTAGGGGATACCTTTTACAGACCTCCCAAAATGCAGCAAAACATTAAATATAAACCTCGGGGGACTTTCTTAGGCCACTGCTTAGAAATTTGGAAGTCAAGAGTTATCTAAAATTTGAATAATGCACAAAACTCAACTACTCACTTGTTCTGTGTGTCAGC
This sequence comes from Diadema setosum, assembly GCF_964275005.1. Taxonomy (NCBI): domain Eukaryota; kingdom Metazoa; phylum Echinodermata; class Echinoidea; order Diadematoida; family Diadematidae; genus Diadema; species Diadema setosum. The sequence continues at coordinate 28,062,916 of NC_092703.1, read as the reverse complement.
CACACTTAAGCCTTTTTGTTGCATTCTTCTGTATTTGTGATCTATAAACACAAATCTAAAAGTACAAGAGCTGATGTAATAACATATAGAGTGTGTGGCAAGAATGTATATAGAAATGTTTGTAAGTGTTGATGAACTTTCTTCACAAAATATACATGATGGACACACATGCAGTACATGGGTCTGCAAAGGTAGCCTAGTAATGTACTGGAATTTACGGTGAGCCCTGACAACAATTCAGTTCAAAATCTAATGGTCAAAAAAATGTTCTAAATGTTACCTTCCACTTTCAATACTTTATGGAAGTTTCTAAAATTATACTCTCTTCAACATACCACTGTATTTATACAACTCTTCATTTAAGGCGTGCAAATGGGATTCCCTACCTTTAAAGGTAGTTTTATTATCCATGAGGCTGAAATTCTCTCTTCTTGAGATGCAAGCCTCCTTCAGTAGGAGTCAATGTTTTTGTTATTGCTTTTTTAAATTTTCATTCTTTTGGGGGCTAGAAGATAGTCCTTTGAGAGCAATTCTTCCTCATTCCTCTCATCAAAGTTGTTCTTGTATTCACTTTGTTATGTTTTTCTCTCTCTGGTTACTTGTGATAGTATCTCAGCCATTTCATAGTCATTTCTAAATGTTTGCCATCTCCTTTGCCTCCAACTGACAGCTACAGACATCGACCTCGCCAAACGCCTGGACACCCATCCAGCCCTCCTGCACCGCACCCACAACCGCCCCACCACCAGCATGCTGTCCGACCCTGCCATGATAGCGGCCATGGCGGGCGGCGCAGGGGAGGGGCCGAGCTCATCTGGAAGTCTCCAGGTAATTTCCTGGCCAGAAGATGACCTAGTGCCAGCAGTGAAGAATGTTGCATCACCTCATCTTTTTCATGGATCAGCTTAAATCTGACCTAGGCCCATTTGCATAAAATTATGATAACTTTACCACCAACCTTAACTCTGGAGTCAATAGTAACCATCAGTGATTTCTTGGCTTGGATTGGTTGTGAAATAATGCTGCTATGGCAGTTGCCATTGATTTCAGAGTTACCATAGTTTTATGCAACAGGACCACTATTTTGCAAACATGCTATTTCTCTTGTTCAAAATAATGAACTGTTGGAGATATGTTAAGGAACAGCAGTGACAATTGCAAATTCACAAATTCACATAGGGCCTTTAGTGTTGTCAGAGAAACCAAAAGACTACCAAGACTTTGAGAGTGTTTCTTTGTCAGTAGTGAAATTTGCAGGTGGTAATACAAGAAAACTCTATATTTCTCTATGTACAATTTGATGTCTGAGAATAGAATATTGGGTATGTGATTTTTTTGATAAAAATGCAAGCAATATCTCAGTTGTAAAAGACAGAGAATGAGAAGAAGTTATTGAATGGAAATTTCAACAAAAAAATATTTTTTCCTGTGTGCATTAGACTCTTCTTTACAAGTATGATGGGATGAGATATGGCGCAGTGAGGAGTAATGTACATGTAAAACCAGAAATTCTTTTTTGTGAATTGTCTCTGGCATTTAATGTGCAATTTACTTGCGTGATTCTTGGCTCCCCATCAATGAAAATTCCGTGCACGCAAAGATTTTGTGGTTTTACAGTACCAGGTTCTGTCTGATAGTAGATGGGTATGTGGAGGTCTACAACTACGACACGCTACAACACGCATTTCCCGGAGTCACTTGCCCGAGTATACTCGGGACTCGTCCTCAACTGCTTAACCTGTTGAGGACGGGCTGATTTTGCTACAACACACATTTCCCATAGTCACTAGCCCGAGTATACTCGGGACTCATCCTCAATGGGTTCATCTGTTCGTACAAGCATTGCCTATTGCCCGTCTGTATACCGTGCTCACTGTCAACTTAATCTGGCTTCATTGTTTCAGGTCCTTGGCCGAGAGAAGAGTAAGCAGTACCAGGAGTTGGGCCAGAGGATCGAGAGGGAGAAGCAACTCAGAATCATCGCTGACAAGATGGCCGCCAAGAAACACAGCAAGGTGAGCTGGATTTGGACAGAGTCTTGGTATGACTGTTCTTAAAACTGAAGCTTCCTTACTGGTACTGGGAAACCTAGTACCAGTAATGGCGAAATTCTGTGTAAGGTATTTCCTTTACTTATATGTTGAGTCGGGAGATTAGTGTTTCACAGTGGATTATACAATATCTGGTGCTGAGTGGTCAACTGCATGTTGTCTATGACAACATCATGTAAGGAGGAGAAAAAAAAAAACACAAACAAATTGAATATGAAGAAATAAGTCCAAGAGATCAGCAGAATCAGAAATATGAGAAATGATGACTGTGTTTATCGAGTAGCATCCTTTGAACGTTGCAGTTCATTGTTGAAATTTTTACCTGGGATAAAGTCTACTGTACATATGGCGGTGTGATTGACGCAAGTTCAGTTAACCTCCTTACTTCACACACTATGAAAATTGTTCATACTCTACTTAAATTGCAGGAGCTTTTTCAAAATCATACTTAAAATGTTCAGAGGAATGTAGAGTATATAAGCCACTGTCATTAACCTGATATAAAATATCAGAACAGAGTAGAAATTCTGTCTACTTCTCACTCTCATGCAGCTGTGTAAAGTTTGCATGTTGTGTATGGCCATTATTTGTTTTTGTTTTTTCAAACCCATCTGGAGATCATATATTATTTAGGATCAATTTGCTGTTTTTCTTTGCAGGAAAAAGCTCGCAAGGAACTTATCAAAGAGGAGACACCAGAATCAGCACCTGTCTACAAATTCCACACCCAGCGCAAGAGATGACACAGCTCAGAGGGATTTTTTTTTCTTCCTTTTGATGAACATTCAGACATCATAGTCATGTGGACACTTGCTTGAATTCAGCAGGAAGGACTGGTCGAAAACATTGCTAGGGTGACTGCCTATATGCTGTGGGAAAATGTTCTACAGTGTGAAAGCTTGGGGATACAAATATCATCAGTGTGAAGATTTCAGGAATATGTCATGCAGCATTATTCCCCAATGCAAATTCAAGGCAAATCATTTTTGAAAATCTTTTGTTCCACATGCTACTGTTAAATATTGCACAAGTATGACCAAGATGACTACTTCAAGCCCCACCCCCATATCCTATTAGATCCTCTCCTTTTTTTTTTCACTTTCTTTTCAAATGTCTTTGCTTTCTACACTTTATATTTCACAGTGGTTATATTTCGTGAATTTCACAAGTCCGGCTGATAGTTACAACATTAAAAACATAGTAATATACTGTATACTGCAAATGTTTTGTGAGGTTTTTATTTTCGCATATTTTATGAGTCAGATGCTTTTCACAAATTTAAAGTCATGCGAAAATATTGACTCTGATCCAGACATGAATGTGACGTGTGTGCATACATTTCTTCCTTTAGTACTGTACTCCATGATCGTAAATAAACCAATAACCAAATCGTCGGAAAGTCCCAATTTGTGAAAATCAGACTCGCTAAATATACAGTAATCATTGCCTGCCATATCACAGGTGCAGTGTGTTATCCTCTCAAAATAGGAGATTGCTTTAAAACCTTGCTTCTTGAAATTAGAGAATACTAACTTCACATTCTGTCTCTGTATCATGGATACAGTTCCTTTTGGAAAGGTTACTTGTTCTTGCTGGTTATCTGTGCTCGATACAATTATCCCTATTCTGTATTAAAATGTAATCCTAATACCATCATATAAATGCTCCTACCGTCATATCTCTGTTGATTTCTTGTGAGAAAAATCTCTATTACTGACAGAAATGAGTAAATTTCATACTTTCCTTTTCTCTTTTGGTGTGAGTTTAGAAAAAAACAACAAAAACCTGAGTGGGTAGGGAAGGGTAGCAGGGGTGATATAGTTTTGGTTAACATGGGACTTCGGGTTTCCAACTTTTTTTTTGAGTTAGTAAGAAACCTCTTATGAAACATGAAAGAGCATATCATTCTGAGAGGAATTCAAAGTTTTTTTGATGATGATTGGTTTTGAAATGGCTGAGATATCCAAACAAATTGATCCTAATAAAAGGTAGGACGCAACTTTTGTTGAGATCACTTTGTTTTACTTTGTTTTTGGATATCTCGGCCATTTCAAAACTGATTTTCATCAAATAAACTTTGAATTTCTATTTGAATGATATGCCATTTAACATTTTGTACATTTCTAAGAAGTTAAATCTGAATCCTCATCCCAGTCAATGTCTTACCGTCCCTCTAAATGCATGTACACAATTTCTTACGCAGTGCACCTCACACTGGTCATGAACACACACACACACACACGCACACAAACAAAAATCAAAGGTGATTGCATTCAGTTTTGTGGTTTTGTTGAGAGAACGCTGTGGGTGGTTTCAGGCTGCAGGGTTGAAGGTGCTGTATAAATAAAACGGTGTTCTTAGTGCTAATGTGCATTGAAGACAACTTTGTCCTCTCCTATGGTCTGCTGTGAAGTGAGGCTGTGACATCAAAGCAAAAGACAAGTGAAATTTGTAAACATTTTTGAAGTACACACCCTGCCTGGCACACCTAGAGCACTTTTTGAATACATTGTTTGTGTTTGTGTTTGTGTGTGTGTGTGTGTGTGTGTGTGTGTGTGTGTGTGTGCATGTTTGATTCAGATTTCTTAGCTTGGGTTTATTAATCCTTAATGTGCTCAAGCCCTTAGTCTAATTGTCACACTCTTTTATCAGCATTAAGCAATTAAGTATGTGTACTTTGAACCCGACCTAGTTTTCACTTCAACTGGGTGAATATTTTCACTAGTTCGTAAACATGCTTTCACCAATATTGTTAGTTCCAATAACACCTAAAGGCTACTTGTGCATTTTTGTTCATAGTTGCTTGAAGTTCTGCCGAACGGGTTAAATCCAAGTTCCACAATTTACCAATGTACAGCCAACCTTACTTAGGTGGACCTCGTCTCTTTGAGTGGAAGGTCTCAAGTCCTCTTCTCTTTATGGTCTATTGATTTTAATCCCTCATAAGTTGAATTTTCTGTTAGTCAAAGCTATTTCTTCAGTCCAAATAGATTCCATAGGCAAGGTTGACTGTAATGATAAGGTGGATGTCGAGTACCAGTAAATGTCCAGTACTGTAACTGTTTAGCTCTTCAAAAGAGTTTTTCTTTAATTCACAGAAAAACAGAAGGTGAAACATATATCTAGCTCTTTTTATGGAGAGATTGCATACCCAGACAAAGGGGAAGTTCACCAGGCCCACATGGATTCCTTAAATCAAAGAGATTTTTCTCCTCCCCACCACTAGAGGGCGGACTCTACAATGGAGTCAGTGATTTCATGGGGGCCGCCATAGCTCACTTAACAATGGCGGACTTTGCGTACTATGTATACATTTCTACAGCGCGTATTACGCGAACTTCTGAACTTTTACGCGAGTACGCACTTGATTTTGGCTGCTCCTCGGTTGCTCGTTTGCTAGCGTGTTAGCACGAGGGGTGAGCCTACCGTTGTACCGCCTCGTTGTCATCCAATGCTCCCCTTGCGCTCACAAAACAATAGTACAGGGCGTATGAAGACTCCGCACTCTAGCAGTCACTGGGGAAAATCTCTTTGGGTTAAATGCACAAAGATTACTGGAACACTACGAGGAAATTTGTGGACAATCTGCTCAATCTTCAAGTATAAAATCAATTTCAAAAGCCTTTGGGTAATTCTGTGTGCTGCCTTTCCTTCATAGAAAAGACATGAAGAATATTATCTGCTGTAACATAATTTTTATTGAGTAGGGGCTGTATACTTTTCATAAGTTACACTATAAGATTTGTGGAAAATGTGCAGGGAAACTTCCCCTACAATCTGATTCCCTCATTAAAAAAAAAATAATAATAAATTAATAAATATTTGCTATCATTAAACTTTACATGAAGTCTCATTCTTTTTGGGACTGGACAAAAAGGCTTTAATTGTGGCAAAATTAATCTTAGAACTACTTCCACTTCACCAACCACACACATACAGTAAATCTTGCTCTCCATAATAATGCTTGTTACACAGAATAAAAGAAACAAACATACATTTTATTGTGTACTCTTCTGATATTGTTTTCTTTTTTATTTACACATGCAAAATGATAAAACAACTTAGAAACCCCTAGATCTGTGTATCATGAGATACAACAAAAGGCAAATTCACAGTACAACTACACATTTGATTGATGAAATTTACATGAAAACTCAAACCAAGCCATTAATATTGTCAATCTCGCACACTGAGAACAATCCATGTGATTAGTGTGAACCAGGTTTAGTCATGAATACATGCCCAAAAATGTGCAATAAATAGGAAATTTTACAACCTTAGACAAGAACCCTATTGCAGTGTACATAGGTAAAAGAACCTTTATTCTTCTTGTGGTTAATGAATGTGCCGGAGGTTTGTATATGTTTTCATTCCTATGTTAACATTTGTGTGTGTGTGTGTGTGTGTGTGTAAACATTTCACTTGTTATTTTTTTTTTCTTTCTGGTAAGTTTAATCACTCCATGCAAATCAAAACTTCACAGTGAGAATGAAGGATACACTTCAACCACAAATAAGGCTGATATACATTTCATTACAGCAGCCACTAAAACAAATCGTCCACATGCTACAGTTAAACTGTACAATACAAAAAAAAAAAAAAAATGAAACATTTCACTTCACATACTTGCTATAATCCTTTTCACCTGTTACATGTTTTGTGCGTTCGACCTCCATCAGTATACAATACTAATAATATCTATACAGTTGTTTGACCGAAAGATCGGTCTGTATCTGGTCGTCGGGGATATGTTCCGCGGAGACTGCGTCTGGCTTCACAGATCCCCTCCATTGTCTCCTCCGGAGAGCGGTAACATAAAAAAAAAATATAAGACTCCTCCGGACAGACGGATCTTTCTGTCTAAATACAGTTGTCTTACGATAACATTAGTGTAGAATTTTGGGAGGTATCCATTTTACAGAAGTTTGGTAACCTTGGCTACTAACAGACACTGCTCCCAGTCCACCTGTGATACAGAATGCTCTGAAAACAGAACTCCACTACTGTATGATTGGATACAAACTGAAGAAAAAAGTTCTTGTTAACCAGACAAGAATGGTTTCTCATTAATACATACACATATATCCATACTTCTTAGTGCTGTTTGTTTGTTTGTTTGTTTGTTTGTTTGTTTGTTTGTTTGTTTGTTTGTTTGTTTGTTTGTTTGTTTGTTTGTGTTTGTGTGTTTGTTTGGGGGTTTTTTTTGGGGGGGGGTGGGATAAGTTGGCCATTGTGAGTTACTGGATGCCACGGCATGTCAGCACTGTTATGCGCACCATCTCCAGTCCTAGGGGGCAATTCCTGCACTCTCCTTGTCCCATGGGCTGGGTTAAGATTGGCAAAGGCCCTGCCTTTCAAATCATTAAGCCCAATGAGACCCTTCCACTCTCATCTTATTCTATGGTCCATCACTTTTCAACCTCATGAACTATCCCCCACTGTACAGTTATAAGAGGAAAGCAGCTTGAATGTAAGACGTTGCCACATTATATATGAATAAATATGCTTGATTATGACACAATACTTTTATAATACACATATCTATTAATTATATGTATCACTTTCAACTTTTGTCTTTTACTTCAAAATTTTCATTCTTCAAACTAAGAGACTAGTTTTATTGATCTTGATATCCCCAAAAATGATGCACCTGAAACTGAGTCTTTTGCAAAAAACCAAAGTCAAACATAAACTCTAATCAATTCCTGTCCATCAGCTGACATCATATACCTCAATCATGGCTTCACTGATGAATGGCAGTGGACTCTTACAACAAACAAAATTGGTGTTATGAACTCTCTATGATAACAATGGAATATCTCTTTCCAGACAAACTGGAGTGTCTTGGTATGTTATTCTTCAACTGTAATACAATATGTTGACGAGACAAGATTATTTCAAAGATCTTGAGGAAATTGTATTAACAAGAGTCTATCATATTTATTAACAAATATTATTATTAGCGGGAGACATCCACCATCATCAATGATATCTGAATCAATCTGGGTGAAAGCAGACACGCCGACATTTCTATCCAGCATTTCGCCCAACATTTTGTCCTTCGTGCATGATGTACAGCACTTGCTTTCATTTTAAAACTACGGTATTTCTTACCATTGTGAAGCTTACATGAGGTTTGCATTGCTTGTTAATATGCATTACAAGGTGTTATACTCATGATGACATACCAGGGAAAGAATCAAATGATATGCTATACTGACAATGATGTACCAGCTACTATTTCATTGCATTTGCCCATCAAACTTTCATCACCTTTATTCACATGTGACAACGCCCAAGGACAGCAGGAAAATGATTGTATTGTCTTTACTGTGACACATCTATGCGTGCAGTTAACTAAGTAATGAAATCCATCAGTCATTAGATTGCTACATGATTAACCATATGAACCAAAATATATATACTTGCAGTCACAATGCATCCCTCTGTATGGATGTTACACTACATGACTTTCAGGCAAAGAAAAAAAAACTGACCCTGTTTTCTTGCAGTATCAAAATGCCAGGCTTACTTTTAAAACATTGAGATCCACTGATGTGCATTCTTCTGCTGGGCCATTTAACTGCCATTTCAGCTCATCAAAGATGGGATAAATAATATGAGAAGTTTAGACTGGCTGCCTGTACATTCACATCAAGGGAGCAGCAAAAAGAAGTGAAATAAGTGGCTTAAAAATGAAAGAACATAAAAAAAAATTGGGGCACAGCAGGAGTAAAAGTAATCAATGTTGCATGTAAAATAGAAGAATGAAATGGAAATCAAATGAATCACAAAACATGCAGTATAGCCATCAAATCTGGATGAGCCCTTCGTGAGATCACATTGCGACAAGCATGAACTGTAAATTTATAAATAGAGATACAGTCCAGGGCTCCAAAAGTTCAATATTCTATGTCTATGGTAGTTTACATCCCCTGCAAAAGTCACGATTACTGTCCACTCTTTTCTCCAGCGCTTTGCTTGACCTTCTCTGTCACGCCATAGTGGAGCAAGCGTTTGATGACTGGAAGCAAAGAAACAAAACAGACTTGAACATTGTTTATATAAACAAGAAGGTTGCCTTGTTCGGTGAAACAATATGAAAAACGTCTCTTTAATCAGCAGACTTGAGTGGCAGGGGCGCGGCGAAGGAAGCCTAGTTGTTGGCCGCTGCCTCGGTTTCCTGCGATTCCTGCTTCACCCTGTAGTCCTGGAGTGCAGCCCTGATTGCATCCTCGGCCAACACTAGATGGAGACAAACAGGGAAACAAACGAGATGGATATGACATTAGCAAGAGTTCCTTGCACATGTTCAATCCCACAATACAGTATGTCCCCCAAAAAATTACAATCAGATTTTCGCATTGGTAACACCCAATACGATGAAATTGTCTAAATGCTACTTCAGGGTCTTAAAATATAACATTTTAGCTCTACTTTGCAGAAAACCCCATTCGATTTGATTAAGCGGTCACAGGCAAATGTGGATTGTTGTAAAGCATGTCATGAGTCTAATTCTTCCAAGTTTAGCACTTTGATGATCTTGTGTGTGAATACAATAGACAGAACTTGGAGGGAAGAGATTCCTGACATCCTCTACAAAATTCCTCATTTCTCTTTGACCACTGAAGCATATTGAATGGGGTTTTCTGTAAGATGTGGGCAATGAGTTATAGTTTCATACCCTGAATTTGTATTTAGATTGATTCAATATTTCTAAAGATATCACTGCGGAGGGCGCGAGGGTCTCGTAATTTTTTTGGGGGACATACGGTATATATGATGTACAGTTGTATACTGACCACTAGGCCTTTAATATTATTCAAGAGGCCCTTGTTCACAATGAGCAAATACAGACCTACAACTGCAGCTCACAGTAATATTACAGGGTTTTCAAGGTTATGTGTGCAGTGGACATTTAATGCTAGCTCAATTCGCTTTACACACTTGTCCTTTCAGTCCTGAGCATGCAGTACAACAAAAATACACTTACAAGCACACATTATACATTTTGTAGGGCCCGGTTAAAGGGAGGTGGAATGTTTCACCTCCCTGCATACACTTTCACATGAACACACAATCAAACACACAAACTTGTGATATCCCAACCCATGACGCTGATACAATGTATCTGTGTCCTTTCAATATCAAGGATTTGAAAGGAATTTAAAGGATACCAGTAGTCTCACTTAAAGGCTGTAATGTGCTTTTTCTACATGATATGATTTGGTAGAAAATTTATGACAATGCTACTTGAATGATAAATTTGAGAGAGACAGGAATAAGAGGGTTATAACTACAGTCAATGAAAAAAAAAAGAACCATAATGTGGTGGCAGAAAAATATATTCTGCTGTTGAGAATTGTTACTTCAAATGAAGTTGGTGACTGGTCATACTACTTCTGGTTTACTGAAGTGAGACATAGTGCAAATGAGTGAATAGAAACTGAAAGTTGTGGAGGAAATTTCCCACGGCAAAGCCCCAGACCATGTGACTAGCGCTTGCTTTCACATGATTTGATAATCACTCATCAATCTTAAGGAAACCGTCTTTTGTGACTTTCTCGCCTTATTCTTTGTAACAATCAGGCATTACAGGGATGGTATAGTTTAGGTTGAGATGGGGATTAAGGTTTTAACTTTGTGTGAGATAATAAGAAACCATTCATATCAAATATTACTGAGCATACAATTCCAAGATGAATCACAAGTTTATTTGATGAAAATTGGCTTTGAAATGGCTGAAATATACCTAAACATGAAGTGGTCCTAATAAAACTTTTGTACCTTTTATTAGGACCACTTTGTTCACTTCACTTTGGGATATCTCCGCCATTTCATAACCAATTTTCATCAAATGAACTTTTAATTCTTCTAGAATTGAATGCTTTTAAATATTCCTTAAAGTGGTTTCTAATCATCTCGCAAAAAGTTAAACTCTGAACCCTCATCTCAACCAAAACTATACCATCCCTTTAAAGCAAAGTCTCATCTACTGGAATGTTACCCCAACATTCTTTTATATACAGTCAGATTCATACAAAGGTGCCCTAATGCCAAAGAAAGTGGAGCGCTAAAAGCTAGTAAAAATTAGGGAGGGTGCTGATGCTCCGGTAGACAGTAAACTTCAAATTGTCATCAACATTCATAACAAGAAGTGGGTCTCGTGCTTACAAAAGTAGGTCACAGATAGCTGAGGAGGGTGTCCCCTAGGTTACATATCTTACATTATTGTAGATAACAGACTGATGTGCACGAAGAGTTCGTGATGAAGCTTGACTCCTGAGAGCAGGGGTCATTTAAAATACATGCTGCACACTAGGTGTCCAGATTGTTGATAACTGAAACTATGTATGAGTCGTATCATCAATGATACACACTGTGTGAATGGGAGTCCTACTATAAAAGAGTAGAAATTTTCACAGTGTGGTCATTTTCGTGAATTTAAAGTCCACAACAGCCACAGCAGTGGGGCTCCCTCAATTGTCGCAACTGTCCACAAAATCAAAACCAAGCAAAATTTACCTTAACCCTGCCAAACAGGAAAACACATTCCCGCAGAGAAAATTTCAACTTTTCCAGAAAGTTCTGAGCAATTTTCACCTGTCATCCCTGACAAAGCTACACAGTATCATCGATGATAAGGTGACAGTGTAAGTACATGTATGGCCGATGGAAATATACAGTATTTCCAGGGAGCAAGCCACTACTTGAGAGAGAGAAAGAGAGAAAATTCAACTTACTTGAGCAGTGTAGCTTGACAGGTGGCAGAGACAGCTCCTTAGCGATGTCCGTGTTCCTGATGTTCTTCGCTTCCTCCAGCTGGAAGGGAGAATGAGGAACACAGGACATGTCATATTTTACGCATGATGAAACATTGAAATGGATGCATCACAGGAAAATACTGTATACCCTAGTACATATTTTCACGTACAAATATTTTCGAGAAAGAGGAGGTCAAAGACATTTTCACGAATTGACACCAACGCTAATGTAAATGCACTATTATCCAAGCGCATGGAGACATTTTCGTGTGTACTTGCGAAAATTAAAACCTCACGAAAATAACAACTTATACAGCACTCAGCAAGCTGATCAATAAACTCTGCATGATGTGGATGAGACTAATTTTTATAGATTCAAAGGCTATCATTTAAAATTTTTTAAGTTGTTAAAAAAAAAAAAAAAAATGAGCTCCATGGTTCCACATGCCACCATTATCATTGATAGAATGTACAGATGAAGGTACAGTGTATCAGAACAAAGCTAGGAGGAGTTGAGACTGATCATTAAAATGCTTTTGCGAAAGAGGGAAATCTGTGACTGTCCATACAATGTATCTATCATACTCAATGACCAAGCATTCCCATAGACAGTACACTAAAGAATAATCTGTTGAGTAAAAAGTTACATGTATAAAGTTAAGTAAAAAGTTACACAAGTGAAGCAAAAAGTTACACAATCACACCAAAAGTAAAAAAGTAACGGTATGCCAATGTCAGAAAGTAAACAAAAATCTTTCTTAGATGTATTGTCAATTAAAGTCATAATAAATACAGGAAATGAAAGCCTCAAGTCACACTCTACAAATTAAAGAATAGTTACAAAATACTAAAATATATATCAACAGCACAGGGCTCTTTTTTCCCCACCTTATGAAACACTACATGTAACTCTACAGAGAACGTCATAAAAACAAAAATACAGCACTTATATAACCACAAGATTGTGGTTTCTGGGACATGACAGTTTCATAGCAGCTTCTCTATCCCAACATGTGAATAGACTTTTGATCAGATGTAGACCCTGACTGACCTTACAGCATGACTGCCACTTTACAAGGTGATTACTGAAGCCAGACACAAATTTATGGGAAGATTGACACGCATCTCGGTAGTGGCATTGACGTAGTTTACGCGTACTATGTACTCCCGTAGTGCCAATCAAGTTTTGTGCAACACTTCACTGCACTACCAGCAAAACAATACACGGTACTAAAGTAGCAAGGTACACCTTTGTGAAATCTACAGCATCCAATGAACCAAAGAAAAACAAGATTTCATTACCTCAATCTCAAGCATTGCATCATGTGTATCTTAGCACACACATGATGCATGTTCTATTGTACTCTAGTATCACTAACAGAGGAAAGTCAACACCCATAATGATGGCACAACCACATCCCAATCATGCATGTGGGATTAACTCAATACTGCCATCAGTTATAAAATGATAACAGAGGGAGAGAGAGCGAAGCAAGGGACGCTATAAAGCTATAACCTATGCAACTGCCAGCAAATAGGTAGCGGGAATTATTGATATGATTACTGTACGAGCTGAAATTTTCGTGGTGGTTTTATTTTCGAGAGTTTCGCGAATCGCCTTTGAACCGCGAAAATAAGAACACGCGAAAATAACAACGTGCGAATAGATAAGTACAGTCAGACCTCGCAACCGCGAAATTAACAACAGGTGAAAATGTCCTCCTAGTAGCAATTCGCGAAAATTTCAGCTCGTACAGTATTATACACTCGTAATAAAATGCTAAAATACTTCAACTTTGAACGATTCTCTCTTCTCTCTATACATGTATTTGTCTAGGGGCCTATCAGACATCAACCAAACAAGCACTCCATTCACACATTTAGGAGACTGTTGAGAGCATGTAATGCAGGTAATATGGTGGTGTATGTTGCAAAATACCAGGGATAACTACAGTTGTACATAGGTTGTCCTGCAGAATCTGAAAATGAGAAAATCTGCCCAAGGGGCGCATGGTGCTCATTTGAACAATGGAAATCCTATCACCCTATCCACATCAGCTACCCAATTTAGCAAAAATTTGTCATGGGGTTTCACTAAAGAAGTTGAAAACATAAAAACTTTATGCATAACACAGGCCGGATGAAGCACGACAGACAATGCATGACGGATGATGAATGACCCCAACATCTCACTTGAGCTTTTGGCTTTAAGAGCTTTAAACGAGGCAAGTGCCATAATGTGTCTCGCCCATTCGTGTACAAGAAATCATACGCGAATGGGATATAACAGATTAAAAAAAAAAATATAAGATATAAGATATAACAGATAAAATATAAGATATAACAGATAAAAAGAGATATAAAAGGGTAAAAATTTATGGCAAAAAAGAAATGTGCCATAAAAACTTAACATTGGGCCCTTGAAGTTCGTTGACCCCTGCCTGTGACCTTTGACCTTGTGGTGACCATCCACTCCCCAAGGGACATCTACCATCCAAGTTTAGTCACAAACGGACCTATGGATCAAAAGTTATGACCCATAATAGAAAAGCACCATAAAAACTTAACATTGGGCTCTAAAAGTTCGTTGACCCATGCTTATGACCATTGACCTTGTGGTGACCATCCACTCCCCAAGGGACATCTACCATCCAAGTTTAGTCACAAACGGACCTATGGATCAAAAGTTATGACCCATAATAGAAACGCACCATAAAAACTTAACATTGGGCTCTAAAAGTTTGTTGACCCATGCTTGTGACCATTGACCTTGTGGTGACCATCCACTCCCCAAGGGACATCTACCATCCAAGTTTGGTCACAAATGGAGTTACACATGTACGGATCAAAAGTTATGACCCATCAACGCGCCATAAAAACTTAACAATGGGCCCTAAAGTTCATTGACCCCTGCCTGTGAGCTTTGACAGTGAGGTGACCTTCATAATATGGTAAAATGAGAAACTTTGTATGGCCCCTCTTCCCTCAAAGTTTGACTGCAATTGAAGCCCAGAGTAAAGAGTTATTGAAGTTTTTGTAGCGTTATGGACAGACGACGGACGGACGACAGACGGACGGACGATGGACGGACAGATGCCGCAGGCGATCCCTTAGTCTCCCCTTACCTCCAGTGGGCTCGACAAAAATCAGTGAACGAATGAAGGATTGCATACACAGTATGTACATGTGCATTGTGCACAATCATGGCAATGCAATATATGCAATTAGGCAGCCAATTAAGACAATACAAAACCTTGAGTGCTCTTGAGATGGCTTTCACGGAAGTCCAACTGTTATCATATAATGGAAAACACAAATAAACAGAGCACACTTCTGGCTTGATGTTACATTAAGTTCAAAAAGGTCACTTCTGAGATAATGCCAGTAAACAGAACTACAGCAAGAAACAGTAATATGCCGCAGACCTCTGACACTTGCTATCAATGAACACGGGGGTAAGGACTTGAATATCAACTAATAAATTTGTTTAAGTTGCCGTCTGGAAATAATGCATACAGGTGTAGAACAAACAATGTATCACAACTTGACCTTTGTGAGTAAACTGTCTGCAGGAAGAAAATTTGATGTCATTAAACTTTATGGCTGCTGTACATTATACACATCCTATGAGAAAATATAGTCATGGCCAATGAACTGCCTGAAAAGCACATTCATGTCTGAAACACATGACTGGAAATATACCATCATTGAGTTTTTAAAATCATGAGAATGGACCCACTTCAGGCTATCACATTCTGGGGGAGATTTAGGGCAAAAAATATGAAATCATTGAATTATTAGTCACTTACTTGGCATCTCTGAATTTTGCTGGGTATCTTACATCGGAAAAAAAAAAAGGGTTACACAGAACTACATGGTGTAGTTAATTCTATCTATAGTCTGCAACAGTTAAGTTGAAAATCCCCTCCCCCTCAAAGAAAAGAAAATAGAATAGTAAAAAAAAAAAAATGCATATTTAATGGCGAAACAGTAACTGTGATCTTCTGAATATAAGTATTATTAATTTCACTATCAATGACAAAGTCAGCAGTTACATACAGGATTATGAAAATTCTGCCAGTGAACTAGATACTAATGATGTTCAACCATATATCTGTGAAATGCATTAAATTACAGAATCTTTTTTTCTACCCTACGTAACACAAAAACAAAGAAAACCAAAAAAAATGGTGAAAGAAACAAACAGCAAAATTACAGGAGTGTCGTTTAGGAGGCTCAAAGAGTTAGGCTGCTTCTTGTTTACTTTTAGAAGTGGCCTGGGACACAAATGTTTTGCTATTTAAACTGGCTCTAAATGGGCAAAAATGCAAGCATCTGCCACACTGTACAGGTAACCACCAGATTCCACCCAATAACGAGTTCACCCAATAACGAGTCTCAATAGACATTTGACATTGGGCAAGTCGATAGTATAGTATCACTAACTACCTTTGCTCAATATCATAAACACCCGAAGAGATCCTTGTCATTTGATTGGTTGCTTGACATTGATCATTTAGCCCATTTCACTATGACGTCATCATCCGTGCAATTGTGACTCCATTTACCGAGCAATTTTGGATCCATACGATTTGCTCTATTGCACGCTCGCTGAGAGCCTGGCACACTACACATATAAAACGCTTGCATTTGCCGTGTATGTATGCGACATCGCGCCAGCGTAAAGTGCTCAGTGAGCACTCTTGCGATCTCAGATTCTCTCTTGTTTCTAAATTAATAAAACATGAAATGACAAGGATCTAATAGGCGTTATATAAAACAAATAATATGTTATTCATTCATGCGATGGACAGAATATTTCATTCAGTGAAAGATGAAATGTTTGATCCATTCAACTCGCCTCATTGAATGGATCATTTCACTTTCATCTCATGAAATATTCTGTCCATTGCAATCATAAACATTTGAACATTATTTGTATAACGTGTGCACGTCCTCTGTACGCCATGGAACAAGTCGCACTAATCGCTTTAGGCTTTGACATCTACTGGTCATGAATGACATCGATGAAAGTGTCAAACAAAGAGCAAGACTACACGTACTATAGGACTGCTTGAACTCTGCACAAGACATTGTGATAATAGATACATGTACATTGTACACACACACACACGTGTATACACATACATTACGGCTGGACTGGTCTGGCAGGGTACCACCAAGTTTACTTTGAAGAGACTCAAGGAAAAGAACTGAATGACTTGTTTTATTTTTACACAATATATCTCTTTGTTGTGTTGGAATTTTTTGTCTTTGTTATGGGAGGGGTGCTGGACCAAACAAGAACTTGATGGGAGAAATTTTATAAGCTAAAATGAAATTAATACAACAGAAACTTTGTGCTGTTGTTGATGTGTTGTTGTTTTTTCCTTTAAGAGCTTTTGATTCAAAGAAATTCATCTTCTAAATTTAAGATCACAGATACTTCTTTTTGTAGTGTTTTGTTGTTGTTGTTTTGCTTAAAGGGTGTGTACAGTTCTGGTTGAGGTGAGGATTTAGCTTTTAATGTTTTGCGAGATATTCAGAAACCACTCTATGAGATGTCAAAGAGCATGCAATTCTAATTGGTATCAAAAGTTAATGTGACAAAAATCTGTTTGGAAATGGCTGAGATTATATCCAAAAACAAGGTTAAACAAGAGATCCTAAGAAAAGGCGTGGCCTGTTGCCTTTTATTATTATTACTTTTTTGGATATAGATCTCAGCCATTTGAAAACCAACTTTCATCAAATAAATGTTGAATCCTTCTTAAAATTACATGCTCTTTCATGTTTCATAAGAGGTTTCTTATTATCTCACTTTTCGCAATAGGAATGTTCAAAACATGAATCCCCATCTCAAACCAGTACTGTACAGTCCCTTTAATGTGGACTGTGTCTGAATGACAGCCAAGAACAATTAACAGGCTTTGTACACAACTGCACTTAAACTATACTTCACTATCATGCATTTGATTACCACAGCATTAGCACAAAAGATGCAGTAACACACACCACCGGTGTGAAAACCTAACAAGTGAACTGTGTAATTCCTTCATCTAGTGACAAGATCTTGTATCTGAAGAGGAAATACATTTTTGTAGATACAGAAATACATGCGTCTACCTTACATTCTATCAAAGCAACTCAAACTCTGTTCACTTGAAAATGAAATTCATTTCACATAACAGTGTATAAATTATACGTACCGATCTGCCCTTGATCCATTCGGTGGCCAGTGAACTTGACGCGATGGCTGATCCACATCCGAAGGTCTTGAACTTGGCATCGACTATCTTTCCACTCTCATCCACTTTGATCTGTGATGAAGAAATATAAACCCCCAGAAGGTTGAGTTAGAGAAAGATACAATGCAGTATTAATTCCACGCAAAGATGTTACAAACCAGATCACCAAAAGCAGAGGTTCTTACTATAGCTGACTCAAGTGTATATCAGCAAATTATTATTATTATTTTTTTTTTATTTATTTTTTTTTTTTTTTTTGGGGGGGGGGCAAAGTAAGTATATGGAGTCAAATAATTAGTCCACATTGTCAAGATTTCAAGATTCAATAAAGTACATACAAGTACACTATGCACACATCTATGGGATTTCCATCTACAATGTTGCTCTTTTTAATGTTTTCAATGCCAATCTGCTGCCTACAAAGAATAGTCCACTATAACACACACACTTTTGTTGAACCATGTCTTTTTACTTCGCAATTAATAACTACCGTACCTAGTTTGTGAGACAGCAAATGGAGTCAGAATAACCCAATTTCGGAACAAGACCTTTGCAATCTCTAACACACGACATGAGAACTCATGTACACTGGAGCACTGATCACATGAAAGCATTCAATGCTATCAATGAGGTCCCTAACAAGAAAAACCTTTGTTTTGTGTTGTTGTTGTTGGTGGTGGTGGTGTTGTTGTTGTAGCTGTTGCTGTTGTTTTAGCAATTACTGAATGGTCATTTATCACTTGCTACAAGTAAATCTACTCTAATCACAATAGTTTAAAGGGACTGTACAGTACTGGTTGAGGTGGGGATTCATGTTTTGAACATTCCTAAGTGAGATAACGAGAAACCTCTTATGAAATGTGAAAGAGCATGTAATTTTAAGAAGAATTAACGTTTATTTGATGAAAATTGGTTTTCAAATGGCTGAGATATAAAAAAAAAAAAGTGATAACGATAAAACAGGCCACGCCTTTTATTAGGATCTCTTTGTTTCACCTTGTTTTTGGATATCTCAGTCATTTCAAAACCAATTTTCATCAAAATAAACTTTTGATACCCCTTAAAATTGCATGCTCTTTGACATCTCATAGAGTGGTTTCTGAATATCTCGCAAAATGTTAAAAGCTAAATTCTTACCCCGACCAGAACTGTACACACTCTAACATTCTGTCAAATATTAGAACAGTAACGAAGAAAGAATTACATTTTATAATGAGAAAAGCACTCGGAGAATGACCTCCGCCATGCAGCTCATTTATACATCCATACACACATGCTGAAAATTGCCCAATTTCGTAATGATAAAGCTAAAGAAGTCGTGTGCTTATGTTACTTCAGTACCTCATTAGCTTCCTGCTGCACGGGGCCTCGAGCAATGCACATGCTTTAGTGCGCATATGCAAACCTCGTATACGCACAGTTTCCCAAGTTCATTGACCCTATTTGCCAAAAGATAGAAAGATCCTTCCAAACTTCATAAAATTTCTGGATCACTACCAAAATTTAATCTTCAGTCCTTGTGTCATTATCAACTTTTCCTGCAAGTTTCATCCATATCCATTCGCAACTTTGTAATTGCACAAACAAACCAATGCCAACAAAACAATGAACTCCTTGGCAGAGGTAATAATAACACTAGGTACTACGAACCAACTGGCACTGGCCTGCTTAATGAAAGCTCCTTGTCTGAATGCCTCTTTGGGTGTTTGTAACATTCCTTTTTATGACTACAATTATAACAATAATATTCTTAATAATGATAAAAATAATCATCATAATCATATTAACAGTACAAAGCAGAAGATCAGTGCCCCGTTGCATAAAAGTTACTATTGTGGTAACTTTGCCATCCAATGGTAACTACCATGGTAACAATACTCAACAGCCAATCAAAATCAAGAATTCCATCGTAGATACCATTAGATGGCAAAGTTACTACAATAGTAACTTTTATGCAACAGGGCCCAGATGGCTTCAGAACCATCTATCATTTCTCAGAATTCTGCTATGCCTCACGTTTAATATAACCAAGGTATTCTGGCGACCATCACAGAGGCCTTGGCCCCATTTCATAAAACTTGTTAACAATAAATAACAAGTAATTTGAATGATAGTTGTTACAAGCTACGGAAGTTGTTACAAGCTACTGAAATACCTGCATCTGATTGCCTGAGAGCAAATTTATCATCTATAGAAATGTGGCAGTTGGTCCTGACGGGACCATGTTCTAGCTTGTGACAAGTGCTGTGGGTTATATGGTGCAGAGTGAGTAAGACTGACTAATAAACAAACCTGGAGCTTCATCACGTCACCACACGCTGGGGCTCCGACCAGGCCTGTGCCGACGGTCTTATCATTCTTGTCCATTGCACCGACATTTCTAGGGTTCTCATAGTGGTCGATCACCTGCAATCAGTAGACAAAAAGAAGAGAGAAAAAAAACAATCTCACTGTTAAAGACCTAATAAAATGCTTGCAAAATGTTTTAATATGCAAAAGAAATGTAAAATATATGTCATGATTATCAATGTAAATATGTTGTCAGTGTCGTTCCGGTTTTTATCGCTTCTAGAAACTCCCCCAAATATCACATTTTTGGAGGACCCCGTTGCAGCTTTTGCGAAAAAGATAGTCACGTGACCAACACCCCTGAACCGATTGATGACGTATAAGCACGGAGTTGTGCTCAGTTAGCAGACGCCGCTCAGCACAAGCACTCAGATTACTAGCTTGGTACACGCGCGTACACGATAGCTAGCCAGGCCCGGGCCCCGCGGGATGTGCGCTCCGGTCGACACACTGACTGTTGACATGTACGCATTACCACGTACATTATCACTAAGTTAGCTTGCACAGATACCTGGTACCTCGAGCATAATGTCTTCCCCTATATGGGTAAACTTCGACATTGATGATGATGATGAAGACTGCAGCTCTGACGATAGCGGAGAGGAAGAGGAGGCACATGAAGTTGAAGGGGAAGATGGGGAGGGAGAGGCAGCCGATGAACCAGAACGTTATCGTGGGGCTGCACCTTACCGATATGAACCAGCTGCATCTCCCCCGCTGCCAGTGCAAGAGCGTATGAACATGGCACCAAGCCCGAGAATAGACCTCACGGAAACGATCGCCTGGGAAATACAGAGTGGTATGTCTGCATGGTATGCCCCCATATAGTTTAACGTTAGAAAGGATAATACTGTATTCTACATGATTGACATTGTAAGTTGTAACTGTCTAGTAAGTAGATTAGAAGAACAGGCCCAGCTCGCTCACAAAGTGAGCGGCTACTCCGACCGCAGCAAGCAAGCGGGAGCGTCCCGGCCGTGGCCTGGCCCGTCGGCCGGCGCTTACAAGTTAAACTACCAGTAGTAGTCTAGTAGTAGATCTAGAAGCAGTCTACTAGTAGTTATAGTAGTCTACTAGTAGTAGTAGTCTACTAGTTCTACTACTAGTAGTAGTACTAGTACTAGTTACCACTACGGCACTAGGTCTAGTAGACTAGTAAGTAGTAATAGCAGAATCTTTGGTAGTAGTACCGACAGAGGCTACACTCTAACGCCTAACGGTTTAGGGGGTTAATGTTACAGGGTGGGTCGTGGCTATTAAAAAAAAAAAAAAAAGGCCTAACCAGTTTCCCATAGTCAGTTTCTGCAATATGATCAGTAATTTAGATGCGTCATTTTCTAAGAAAAACGATACCAAGAATGATCGTCAATTTTGGTCGAGTAGTTTTTGTTTTATGCTAAAAATCATACTGTGGAAGGAAGCCCAAACGCCGTGCTTATCTACCGATGAATGCCACGGTGGGGCTGGATTCACGAGTAGGTCTAGGCCTATAAAGCAGGCGAGTCGCCGTAGTATTACAGACACGTAGTGGTGGTGGGGCTATCGTGAAATAGGCCCCACCGCAGTGCGCGTGCACCGTACCCGTGCGTTTATAGCAAGCAAGGGTAGGTCCTCCTAGGGTTTAGGGTTAGGTAGGGTTGTATTTATGGTTAAATTGGCCGTTAAATTAGTCGAGCCGAGGGCCATATTATGAAGTCATTTTCGCCGCATTCACGAGTATTCACTGTGGAAGGCAGCCCCACCGCCGTGCTTACCTACCGAGAAGAACGCCACACGGTGGGGCTGAAACAGGCGAGTCGCCGTAGTATTACTATTAGTACAGACACGCAGTGGTGGGGCCTATTTCACGAGTTTGCCGAAAATAATGGATATCCAAGCGTACCACAGTTGTAATCTGTATTATTGGCAGTATTAAATCCGATACAGTTCATTAAATATTCTTTTGTCTAAAGGCTTAGCCAATGACAATAGTGCAGCGCAGCACCTGCTATGCACTCGCTAGCTCGCTCCCCCGCCATCGCGCCAGCGCTAGCCAGTGCAGCCGCCGCCGGCCGGCTGTCGCTGCGCTGCGCTAGCATAGCCTTGCCAGCTCGCTGGCTACGGCTAGACTGGTCGTGAACGACTCCGTTCTTAGACGTCATCACAATTTAGAAGTGATAGTGCGCCGCATGCGGTGAAAGTATAGCAAGTTTTCCAAAACCGAGGAAATTGCATCCATTATGTTAACAAATATAGAACAAAATTCAGAACAGTAAAAAACCCCGCACAACCATAGAATTACTTAGAATTTAACATTTAATATTATTACATCATTGAGAAAAAAATGCCCAAACCATTTTATAAGGTCTTTAAATAAACTAATATTTGGTAACAAGCCCTAAAAAGGTTTGATGTTTATTTTAGATTCATAATTCTATTTTTTACTTCATCTACTTATTCTATTTTTTTTTTTTTTTAACATCTGACATGCATCATTGCCATGCTTTAAACCCAAGAGCATGGGAATACAGGGATTAATTTTCTATTAAATTCAAATTTGATTAACCCTACTGTTTGCAGTTTCAGCTGATGAACAATATTTCAAATTTCCAAATGGTATCCTGTACACTTTTATGGGAGAAAATAACCCCAGGGCGCTGTAACCAGTAACAGCGCCCCTATGACTTGCGTGCAGTTTTGTTGAAGTAATGGCAATGGATGCGATGCTTGAAACTCTTTTGATCATTCATTGTTCAAATGAGACCTAAAAATGCAGAGCAAATTGTGATGCGATACCAGGAAATTTATTTTAAAAGGCGCACATTGCGCAAGTGTTTTCATGGTACACACATTGACACATACACACTGTATCCCAGCAATATGAAATCCCCCACACATGCACACAGTTCCATTCCAGAACCCATGCTATCAAACCTGTGGCTGTACTGCTGAGGTGATAGGTACTGGTACTCAAATTCTCTTGCACTGCTTGAATAGTAGGGTAATTTCTTGTACTGATAACATAGCCAATATATGCCCTATGAGCCCCTAAAATGTATCGCATGATATTGAATGTTGCTCCTGAACTGTAAACTGATGCAGAAGTTCTAAATTTACAGCCTTTAAGGCAGACAAAGATTCCAGCAATTGTGCTCTTTATGGTCCTATATTATCGGTGCGAGATTTTACCCTAACTGAGCATTGCGTGCAAATTTGAGTATATATCAGGCACTGCGGGCTCGACAGCATGTGTTCCGGTACTGTGCTGTGTGCATGTGTGTGAGATTTCGCGTTGGGATGCAGTGTGTGTATGTGTCAGCCAGAGTGTGCGTAATGAAAGCACATTACAATTCTACGGTATGCCACATGGCTGCTCTGACACCCTTCCCTGCAGGGCAGCGTGATTGAGAAGAGACAAACAGGGTGCTGTGCACTGTCCCTCAACGAAACACAACCAGTGGTAAACTTTCGTCCCTCATTCATGATTTTAACTGAATAGACGCTGCATTATTATCTCAAGCAGGGGATCAATAATTAACCTATCGCAGATGACAATATGTGCACTGCCATGGTGAAATTATTCTGTGAAATAATGAAAAACAAATCCAAAATCTTATCCGCTTCGTCAGTTTGTGTTTATATCATCTGCACAGCTACTGATTTACTCTCCCGATTGATGATGGGGTCAGGATGGATGACGCTATCAATGACGGAGGTGAAAAAATATTCACGTTAACAGTTGTGGCTAGCCAGGATGTTAAGAAATGAAAGTGTATCACAGACTTACTGCCAACTTTCTCCCATTTTGCAGCATGATCATGGCAATTTTCTGCAATGTAACATTACAAATGTAAAGTTCAATAATCCTGCAGCACAGAGCAAAGGCACGCGATAACGTGATCGCACAGTATTCGATGCGTCAGTTATGCAGCTAGAAGCGCAGAGAGTGAGGCAGGCTTTTACGTTAGGGACCTTATGACTTGTCAAACGGCGTTCCATAAAGCAAGAGGAGCCGCGCTCGCCAGCTACAATACCAAAGAGATTTAAGAGGGGACGAAACAACGCATTGCAGTGTCCTTGACATTAGCAGCCGAATTCAAGGTGATATCCCATGAACCACTTTGGGTGGCGTAAGGGGAATGAGGTACCGATATTATACTAGAGCTACATGTATATAGGGCCATAACGGAGTAAAGTGCACAATTGCCCAGATGCCAACTTACACTATGTAGTTCAAACTAATAAGATACACACTGTCACTGCTAACTGTGACCAGCCCGAACGCAAACGCAAACCACAGACTCAATGTGTTTTATTTCTGTGTAACTTTAGAACTACTACAAGTATACTTGGGTGACCCGCACCTCGTCATAGTTAATGTTTATTCATATTTGAATCACATTTCGTCACTGAAATTCTATGAAATCCCACTCACATACAGGAAAAATGCCTAAGATTCCAACAGAATCACAAGTTCACTGATTGATACCTGAAATTTGCAGCTATCATCGTCAAACGCGAACTACGCGGAATACTTGTGCGCTAAGGAAGGAGCCCGCAACTCGTCACCCATGCTCCCATAGACAAAGCATGTAAAAGACGTATGCGGGTGACCGTGACGCTCCCATAGACATACACATGAAAGATGCATGCGTGTGATCGTAATGATACTTATAACACATATTCCTAATAAAATTTCAGATTTTTGCGAAAAACTCTTTGGTTTTCACCACAATTTGCTTGGTTGTGGTAGTCCTGCCAAGTTTCAAGCATACCGACCACATATCCAGTCCCAGGCATAAATTATTGTTCAGTGCGCTCGTAACAATTTTAAACAGGGTGACGGTATTCGGGCCCCTGGCGAGTTGCAGGCACGTCCGCCTTACTATACTGTAAAAGTGGAAATATTCATGGTGTTTAAATTTTCGCGCATTTCGCGCAACCAGAAACTAGCGCGAAAATAAAAGCACGCAAATATATTTGCTTGCCATAAGTTCCTGTGTGTGATGTCTTGATTCTGCGGAATTAAAAACATGCGAAACTCTTCTTACCCGGCCAAGCGTGAAAAATTAGTCACGCGAAAATATCCACTTTTACAGTAAATTTACAACCTAGCACGTAGAAGATATGCACAGGAAAGCCGCGCAATGCGCGATTCGCTACTGCCCTCGCTCGCATTCGCCTGACATCATTTTTCATTCATGAATCGGGAGCTACACCGAAGCTGAATCATCATTGGCTCTTTACCCCCGTCATTTACATTATATGTTTTCCCACAACGTTATAACATATGTGTGCGATTGGCCGAACAGTTTGATACCAAACTCGGCATTTTTACATCAAGTCTTCGATTTTTGGCAAAATATTTTCCTCCTTCAGTGTAACCATGTATTCAGCAAAGCTATCGTTGTGTTTGAGATTTGATAAGTCATATTTTTACATGATTTTTAAGGTATGAATTTGTGAAATAGTTCGATGTGTTTGTTGGTGTGTGTGTGTATCAACACATAATTTGTATGGTAGCGACATGTACGGGTGTGAAGCGACACACATAAGAAGCTCAACACCACGATGCAAATTGGTCGCCATATTGTATGGTTTGTGTAGCGTTGTGTACTGATGGGAGCTCTTCAGTCGAGCTCGCCGCCATAGCCGCTACATAACACAATGGCAAGCACACATGTTGTACGACTGCAGCACATTGTGTTCACCACACCGATCCACAGAGTAGTGAATCTTGCACACCACGCAGTGCGGTGAAGCGGACGGCTGGGCGATCAGCCAATCAGCAGCCCAGATATCTTTCTATTGCTGTCTATGGGGAATTGTCTGCATTAGCATGCCTACACTTGTACTGTAGTTACTAAAGTTAGATTTAACGATACTAGAAATCTTAAATCATCTACATTGTACTTGCCTGGTCATTGACACATTGACATTGTAGTAGTACTAGGGCGCTAGGGCCTAGGCGCCAGTACATGGTCAGTATGAAGCATAGAACCCTGGCCTAGTACTAGAAATCTAGTGCTAATGTTGATTGTTAGTAGTAAATTAGTATACAAATAATGACTGCTTTGACTTACTTAATGAGGGGAACAGTTAAAATTATGGGCCCAAGGTGATGTGAAAACCATATAACTATGCCCGAAGCAAAGCTGAGGCAGGGCACAGTTAGGCCAAAAAAAAAAATTGTTGCATTGGCGTAACCCGCCCGACTCTAAAAATTCCGCCAACCCCATGTTTTTTTATTATTTTTTTTGCTATCGATATCAAATATCTTGTTGATTTGCGATCGCGATCGCACAAACCCGGAAGTGGAAACAGCTCTGGGGATATCGGATGTACGAGGGAGAGATCTAGCGCCTCGCATAAGCCTTCCTTGATCAGTACGTCATCTGTTTCCAACACGGACACGTACTCTAACAAGATTTACTGTATTCAGTGTATACGCAGCATTCAGACTGCGATGTATTGTGCACAGTTTTGCCATAGGTTTCTTGTGTGGAGAACTTACACGAATCTGTATATGTGGGACTGTAATAGAGATCGCCGTGTGCGATGAAAAGATCGTACATATGGGTCAATTTGCATCTATCTTATCTAAGTCAAAATAGTAAAATATGAAGTGAAAACATTCAGGATAGGGATTTCAACATCTTTAAATTCTGTGAAGGGGTATAATTTCAGTAATATCGGCCTCATAAATGATTTGTAGAATAGATGAACACAGCACATTCGGTGCAGCAGTTGTAACTGTTTACTGAGCTGAGCACGAGTTTTACACGTAAAATGCAGGTAGCAAAAAAAAAAAAAAATCCGCCAGACCGACCCTATTTGAAAATCTCATGTTACGCCAATGCAACAATTTTTTTTTTTTGGCCTTATGGTTTTCACATCACCGAGGGCCTACATAACTGTGCCCCTAACTATACACAGCCCAGTCGCCGCTGTACATACGTAGCGCGACAGGGCTGTACCAACGAAGCTCCAAACACGAAGAGGGTCCAACGATCGCATGCGATCGGATTGAATTTTGATACTTTAGATCATTTTTTTGTCACTTCAAACTCATCTGACGAACAAAATGATAATGAGACTTCATATCTATGCTATGAATATTGAAATTTAGATCTAATGACTTACCTAAAATGATGGTTATATGCAGCATGTGTGAACGGTTCACAAACGGTACATCGTCTTTCACGCCAGGCCATTTCCAATATCCGGGAGGTCACATGATCTGAATGCCCTTTCAAAAGGTCGCGCTGTCGACCGTGCTGCTACACCAACACTCAAGCAGCGCATCGCACGCACGCAAAAGATTTCCGCAGAGATCAAGGCGCCATTTTGAATTCTGCAACGATGAACCCTGACGGTGTTAACTAGTACGGTGTTAGGGAATCCGCCAGAAAGTATCATTTTTTGGTTCCACGGACTTATCACGAGGGCTCTCAATGGACTTACGAACCTTCTGTAATACAAGCATGCACTTAAGGTGAGTAACGTTTGGTAACGTGTACATTGTTTATAAAGAACGTATGAATTTTCATAAGTTTTGTAGTTGTGTTGTGGTTCCCCACTTTGTAGGTGCCCGCTCATTGGTCAGACGCTGTATTCGCGTAGCGTATTAACAGCGTCTGGTCGGGCTACTGTGCCCCGAGAATATGAATATCAAGCTGTCATTATTTGCTTTATGTACCGAAAATATAGATTTCGAAATATAGATACCGAAAATATAGATTCTAATTTACTTCTAAATGTTAGACTAGATCTAGTATCTTTTACAGCACTCGTAATCAACCCTGATCGACAGCGCAGCGCAGCGGTCGTATCATTGGTGCATACATATGTATGAGTGATCTATGTCAGTATGTGTAGGGTTGCGACTGTCTCCAAACCTATTAGGCCTAGACATACACAGGGCACAGTTGATTCTATTGACTATTCCATGCCCCGGGCACAGTAAATCATGACATCATTTTAAATGTTGATCAAAAATGGGGCACTTCCACTTATTTTCATGACTCCACTTTTAACCAATCAGATGAGAGAAATCTATATATGAGGTATATAATAAAAAAAAAAATCTAGTACCGTTACTGTTAGTGTAGTGCCAAGTGTAATTTTAATTACAATACTTGTCAGTAGCCAGTAAACCAAGGCCAAGGGCCAATAATGCCGTGTTAATGTTATTTAGCATTGTACAGCGTAGCCCGACGACAGTCACACTCACTCACACTGTGTGTCACAGCGCGGCGTTGTAACATTGTTAGCTACTCACATTTTTGTGGTATGAGGACGATGTTAACATCTGAGTTGTTCTCGACGCCAGAAGAGGCCGAAGAGACTGTCCTAACTGCCGAGCAACCGACATTTTCACGGCAAATAGAAAGTCTAGATAAATTGTTCGTAGATGCTGAAATACACTATTGTGTTGGCTTCTCTGCTGTGGGGTTCTTCAGCTTGTGATGTAATAGTCACGTTATGCAATGTAGCTCCGCGCGAACACCATACTAATAGGCAGGTACTGTACTCTGCATGCATGCTAATACACACATACCACACGCTTGTGACTGTTTGTTGTTCTGCACAGTCGGTCGATGGTGCAGAGCCTTGTCAGGTCGACATCTGAAAACTCGTCCCGACACATCTCGACACCGTATTTTACCAAATCTGCCACCATCTTCGAACTGTCCGTTCAACGCACGGCACTGAGAAGTGAATGAGCATCAAAGAGGTTCACAACTTCTTTGATGAGCCCCCACTGGTTTGCAGACTTTACGTGAAGCAGAAATTCGTCCCCCCTGTAAAACTATTTTCTCTGAAAAGTCTGTACTCCCACACAAAACAGAGAAAAATATTAATTATCCTGACACGATTATAATGCCAACAGAATTTAAGATTTCTAGAAGATTACTGCCCGCATTTTCCCCCTGCATTTTGGCTGGTCAATTTCATCCGAGGGAAAAAATCAATTCATTTAATATGCTTTTTTTGAAAAGAAGAGACAATGGCTCCAGTTCTCCCTCGACTCGATAGGATTAGTCGAACAAGGTAAGAAGTAAATGACTTAATTGAGACATGGTTTGTTTGTCATGTTCGTTTGTTTTTAATTTCGGTTTATAGATAAACCGAAAATAAGTACCAAAATCTACGCGATTCGAAGACTCTCCCTTCGCCCTTCATTCACCCACTTTGAACACTACTATGATTATTACATCAGGGAAATTTTAGACGCACTAATCATAATATCACGTTATTATGACCAGTGGGCCTGAGTATATGGAATCGTCTGCCTATCGAGCTGTAACGGTTGAAATTGCACTACTAAGTATAGTAACAGGACTTATACCGTCAACAACGTCAACTTATACGTCATTGAGACCTTGATCTTTCTTTGGTTAAGTCTTATAAATTCTGAGTAGAGTTCACCTGGAAAAAAAGTGCACTGAGCAAATCAAAGGGTCTTCATGGCAAGAAAGTCCATGGAGCCCTCGAAAGGGGGATCAGAAATTATGGCAGTCCTCGTAGGGGCATACTGTTTGAAAGCATGGAGTGGCAGATCCAGTCAAGGGTGCAAGTAGGGGACGGGCCCTTTAATTTTTCAAATTTATAAATCTTTTGTTATTATTCTAATTCTACTATACTCGTCAAATCGCCTTTGATTTCCTGTAGCGCGGGTTTTCATAAATTTTCTTTTAGTTGACCATGGGATTAAGACTGTGAATGGAGGTCCTTTTTTGACCCCATCATCACCGCCGATACCTCGACTATGTGCATCTATGAACATTCACCATGCGTAATGAGTATATCATCTTATACATTTAGATGTCTGGACGTTTATTGATTTGATTTGATTTGATTTGATATGATTTGATTTGACTTGATTTATTCTCTGTATAGTTTTTTTAACAAGTACATCAATTTTCTGCAGTTTCACCAACATTGTACAAAAATACAATAGAATATGACTACATGTATTTTCAACAATAATATCATTTTCATCAATATAAAATACATCTGTAATATAATTACATAAGTTACATCTTACTTTCCATACAAAAAAAAAATAATTGCCAAGAATAAGCACATGAATACAGAATGAAGAAAAACAAAGGGGTTCAACATGATGCTAGTGGAATAAATACTAGGGAAAGAGAGAGGGGGGAGGAAGGGAGGGGAGGGGATGATTTAAAAAAAAAACAACAAACAAACAAACAAACAAAACAAAAAAACTTCCGATATTATATACTTGCCGCGTATGGAATACATTATACACGAGAAAGGTAAAGCCCCTATATTCTTTATCTTCTGCGCATGTGGTTTTCAGAATCATCTCAGAGCGCCATACGTCTTGACCATAATATCCAGGCCGACTGTCGGCTGTGATGATGAGATCAAAGCAGTATTTCGAGCACGTTTTAATTTTTTTTTTGTTTTTTGACACTTTAGACAGAAAGAGGTGCATGAGTTAGGAGCGATGAATGTCTATATCCCAATTAAATCAAGAAAAGTATTATCCTTCAAAAGAAAAATCCATTGAGAATCATTTTCAGTATTAAATCGTCGATGATTAGGGGAAGGAGATTGATGCGAAGAAGACAAGGGCAGCATACCGATTAAGAGTTTGCTCGCAAAACGAGTGAACTTCATTCTCTTCATGTTGAGAAAATCATTTGCGATCAACTAAGTATTAAGTTAAAATGTCAATTTGCATGATTCCATTCACTGTCAGTGCGCGCTCATCCACCGTTGGGGGTGCACTTCAATGCCGTGATGCAGTGCCGTGATGGATTATCTGTGGCCCGTTGCATAAGACTTACCGTTGAATTTCAGTGGTGTAACTACCGTCAAAATTAGGCGTCACAGCCAATCAGCATCAAGGATTATAAATAAGCTTTACCGCTAATTTGAAGACTTACCGCTAGAAAGGAGCGGTAAGTCCAGCGGTAAGGGTTTTATGCAACAGGGCACTGGAGTTGGCAGAAGGTATGCAGTTCCATCCACTAAAAATCATTATTTTGATATCATTTGTGTGTGTGTGTGTGTGTGTGTGTGTGTGTGTGTGTGTGTGTGTGTGTGTGTGTGTGTGTGTGTGTGTGTGTGTGTAATGTGCGTGCGTGTGTGAACACCAAAACAGAGAGTTGTGAGGTGACGCAACAGTGATGACGTATCATCGCCTCTTCCGCTTTACGTATGAGTGCGAAAACAAGTGAAATATTTAAAAAAAAAATCGATAAGTTCTTTATTTTCTGTCCGATTTATTACGATCGCTTAATACATGTATATTATATTCTGCTCGTCTGATTTTTTTTTTCTATTCTTTGGAGCCGACTTGAATACAGTGTGCAAAATGCTCTGTAAGTTGCTAACTTCGATGGAATATTCCATTTAATTTCTAATCGAACATATTCGATTTTTTTTTCGGAGACATTTTCCAGTCTCCAGTTGGTCTCGGAGTCGTCTCCACGACGTCTCTTCAGTTGCGGCCACATTTCGGAGACTAATTTTGTCCGCGACCGACCCTGGGAAAATCACCATAAACTGTATACCGACGACGATGCAGAGACGTCGAGGAGATGTCCCCTGAACTAAGAAGACGTCTCGGCGACGTCTCGCGACTTCCGGGCGATATACGTTGTCACCTTGAAGAGGTAACGGACGTCGCCTCGGGGAGTCGCCATCTTGGTGAACGCGCAAGCCATCATTTTTGGTCTTTCAAGTTGCTCGAGTCGCGGCAACGTCCAACTCTAGTGATATAGGCGTCAAACTATCCCGAAGTTGAGCAAAGATGGACACAAGATAAAGGAAATTTTCTTCATTGTTCATACTCGGTTCCGATCGTTTAACATGCCTGGGGTCATCCATGAGGGCACTTAAGCCGTCGTGTAACCGCCAGTAGAATTTCTCAGGCTGTGGTAAAATCTTTTGCAAGTCAAAGGTTTGCCGGAAGACCTTACGAAGGTTCATATTTGTATATAGTCATAATTGCCATCTCGTGTCATTTCCCTTAGCAGTTGCTTGCTTTAGCAAAGCTCTTGCTTGCAGGCAGTTGTTCATTGAATTTGCGCATACCGAATCAAGCCAAATGCAAGCGCAAGTAATGAAGGAGGTTCAAGAGATGGAGTCATAGCAGTCGTATTCCGTTTAAACTCACGCTTGAGGAAGATAAATGTCTGTATGATGTCCAACTATTCTACTTCGCCCTTCCTTGTTTATATTGATATAAGAAGAGAGATACATAATTGCAAACACACGGAGATGCACGAACAGAAATTGAACAAAGATTGATGAGGCAAAACTCAAAATTACCTGACTGGTCATGTCCGGGCAATAATCTAATTTATCAATTTATTATCATGAACTGTATAACTATATCAAAGTGATCTCCAGGAGGGTATAGTTTTAAACACCTTCACAGCATGATATGCAGGTCTGATATTTACTTTTCACTATGTCTGGTTGGATTGACTTGGGAACAGTTTTACATCTTTTTTTATAATCAGGTGAAATTTTATTTCATTTCATCAATAAACATGATTATACCCAACACTGTATCACGCTTCGAAAAGAATATTGCAGAGAGATGAAGGCATCGAATCTCGGAGATCATCAAAGATACCTGAGGAATTCTTTTGTGCATTCATAAGACCAAACAGCTCGTAGTACATAATCATAGCCAGTTGGAACTCCAGCTCTTGAACTCCCCTGTGTGGCTCAAGCAATTGCTATTATACTTTTTAGCCATTTTAGATAGGGCTTTTGCTAAACAATTAAACTCATGAAATCAACGCTTTATCGCTTTATTGATTGATCAATCAATTCACCCGTTTTATGGTTTCAATAACAAATCCATGCTCCCAATAAGGAGACCATTCCCCCCCCCCTTTTTTTTTGTTTTGTTTTGTTTTTTTTTTTTGTTTCTGCCGAAAGGTACAGGCTATACCATACATCCATTTCCTGAAAAATTGCCGAAATTTTCTGCCAGAGAGCTGCGCCGCGTCGCGCCCGCCACCCGACTGTTTTAACAAAGTATTTCCAACCTGTCAACCAGGGAGGTGGGAAACCGCCTCCTCTATACTTGTTGGTGATGGCACTCAAGCATCCTTTCGGTGAGAAATGAATCACGGTGACAGCTCGGCTTTCCCTAACAAAAAACAAACACACCAAAAAAAAAATATGCCTTTTCACAAAATGCATTCTGTCCCGCCTGACACAATAACAGCTCAGCAGCAGACAATGTCACGGGATTTCGATTCAACTATGGAGCTACTACACATAATCTCCATGGTTCAACGGCCATTTTAAAAGACCCTCCCCTTTTGTCAGCGCTGACTACATGTCTTGAACAAATTAAAGCTATAAAGACTCAAAGGCGTCAGTCGATGAGTCTTAACTCTCACTGGTGGTTTGACTATCTTCGCGTGACGAACCTATGTTAGCTCCTTTTCTGGTTTGTCGACAGCAAAATCTGAGGGAAAAATGTAAAACTTTGACTTGTCGACTTGCATGACAATATAGGCCTACCTTGCGTGACTAGACACCGAGCTGAAAGTGTCTTTAGACGAAACGGATGATTATATTGTCTAACGAGCCGTCCTTTCGGAATGTTTAATTAGATATATATGAGACACAATCGTGTTTGAATGATTAGGAAAAGGTTATCGGAGATGTGACAAAAGCGACGCTACACGTGAGCACGTAGGTGGAAACAGGCGCAAGGTTATCAAGCTCGCTGTACACCTGCAAGGACGAGAGATGTTGAACGGTGGCAGAGTGCTGGATGGTCTCGTTTATTCATGTCTAGAAAATTGATAGAATATACTGTTTGACAGAAGGCTCCTCGTTGGCAGCGGAATCGGTAAACTTGAGTCAGATATCGAAAGACGATCGAGGATACGGATCGAGAAGAAGACACCTGTAAGGTAATCAAAACTTTAAA